>NC_045593.1:43009885-43172385 GCF_009819795.1 Aythya fuligula | reverse complement strand
ATTCAAATCAGCATTTCAAAATCCAAATAGCGGGAGTGAGAAGATTTTTTTGATTTAATTGGTTTACATCATCTGGAGATTCACGCTACAAAATGGTGATGATATATGTCAAGTTCCTTTTAGAAAAAGTAAGCAACTCATTTATATTTTTACGTATAGGGGTAGAAAATGTATTGCAAACACCTAACATAATGGTTGGCTAATATGAAAATCTGGGGAAAAGTGACCTTTGGGAGTAGGAAAGAAGAAACTGAGCTCCATACACCTCTCCCTCTCACTACTCTTAACATTTTCTGTAGTAACCTGGGACAGGGTGGTATTAATTAATATAGATGTGCTTGGCTTCTGGAAACCAACCAACCAATTGAAAAATATCAATTCTTTGCATTTTCTGCGTCAAATTAATGTTTCAATGATAAAAACCTCTATGAGGAAGCAGAAATGTCCCCTATTTAGCAGAACTGGGGCAATACATTGTTTTAGGTCAGTCTATTGTATTTTTATTGACACCCAAGGTGAAGGGTTAGTGCTTTACGTTATGGTAGTTATACAATGTGTTAGAGCAAGTAATAAAATATACAAGCTAATAAAAAACAGACATTGGTATCCCAAATATCATCATACTGAAGCTTTTTAAGCATCCTATTAATCCTTTTCTATGCCAACCATTTGCTTTCATAGCACAGGTTCATTTTATATGTTCTGTAGAAATCCAATAACAAGTGGTATGACCAATTTCCATAGCAGCAGGATACAGAGGATAAAGACAATATAAAGTTAGGTTGTTTTTGTAGCTTCTACTAAAGGTTTGAGTGCTTATCCTGTTTGCCATGAGTTCTGGAACTCGGGGAAGAGGACAGGGCTGCTCAACCAGCTGTGTTTCTTGTTCTTTGATCGATCTGTGGGAGAACTGGCTATCTCTTTTACTGTCTTGCTAACTGGCTATCTCTTTTACTATCTTGCTAATCTCAGATTCTAGGCTCTGAAACAGTGATTTTGAAAAGGTTACATTAAGTTTAGCATCAGAAATCTATTTCTAAAATGTTAATATCTGTGGACATTAATGTTCTCACAGCCAGAATGTTAATTGATATTTATAACCATTTCAACAAGGGAATTTTGCTTATTGGCCTTATTCTGAAGATTATTATGGTTTTGTCAGTTTTCTGTGGAATGACAGAAAAGACTTTTAAGACTTCTCTGCAACTCTTGTGTACCCTATAGTTGCTACAAAAATAACAATGAGATTTTTCCCCCAGGTCCTCGGGAGAAAATTTGGCTGCAGTGTTCTTATATCTTGTACCACTTAGGAAAGAATATAGATTTGGCAAGTCCCAAATGACCCTCAGGATGATGGAAATGTATTGAGCTACCTGATTCCTAGGGAATCAGCAGAGAATATTTGTAGACAATCACACATTTCTGTTCATCCAGAAAGTAACCTGACATGTGACATTCTTGTGCTTCTTCAAAGGAGAGGTAACTAGGTGTCCTCCTTATTTTTGTTTGATAAAGACTAGTATGAGAGACTAATTAGACCCATGAGATAAAATTTTCATATAGATGTAAATGGGCAGCTAAACCAAGTGCTCCTAAAAAAATATGTTAAACCTGAATGATTTTATTCTTTTCATGTCAATTTATAAAGGAAATCATCTGATTTGAAAGGCAAAATAATCTGCTTTCATGGAAGAGTATCTCACTATTATCCATCAGTTATATGTAAAGTTGTAATATTTTATTCTGATTTGTGAATTACAGTTCTAGCCTCCATTTAGTTTTTACTGCCTTGGTAACAGTGTTGGTTAGGCTAACATCTGGCTTTTACACTTCAGCAATGTCATGATAAGATATCTGATCAGCAGGATTTCAATTAAAATCTTTCCATCAGGTGTAGTGAGATGCAGCTGCTGGTCTGGTTAGTCATGTCAACTATCTTGATACTCATGGATGGAGCTGTCATTGACAGGTCTGCAGAACCTGAGCCAATATCATCTTTCTGTATGAATCTCAGTGATAACTTAATTCCTTTTCTCTATATTTTCCTTCAAAATTTCAACTTTCTGATTTTACAAATTTAAAATTTTGACAAAGAGAGAAGCACCAGTTGGAAGAGTTTGGAACCCAAATGGCCTAGACAAATCCAGATACCGGCCTTTAGATGGCAGTGTATACCTGTTGAATGGGAATTCTTACTACCACAGGGTAAATTTGTGATGCAGAAATAATTTTCTAGAGGTGGAACTGAGATGAGGTTCTATTAGCAAACTAAGATGAAGTTGAGATCTCACCTTATCAGAATTTCATTGCTGGCTGTCTGTCTCCGACCAAAATTTAATAAATAAACAGGAAGATACAATAAAATTAGCATGCTTATATTTTTATTTTAAGTTGCAAGGTTGTGTATTGAAACATTTGATTTGGATTTACCAGAGCAAACCCAGATTGATAGCTGCCTGTGATACTTTTCAGCTTCTTCTTACTCCTGCATGCAAATTTGCTACAATTAATTAAAAGATTAATACAGTTGCATGTGATGTGATAACCGGGTATCATGGACCAAACTCTACCTTTGCATGGACAGGCAGGCTATCAGGAAGGAAGATCCATACATGTGCATAAAACCAGAGATTATTATGTAGATTTAGCAGTAGAACAGTAGTCAAATATATGGCCTCTTTGTGCTTTAGTGGAGAAGGGTGAGTTTTTTATTTATTTTTTTATTTTTTTGTATGTGTCTTTGAAGAGTCATTTTGCTTGCTGCTTTTGATATATGCTGCAATTTATTGTAAATAAATACATATTTTAATTTATTAATCTTTCATTACATTTATATTATAAGGGTTTTGGATATTCTTTAGAGATGAGGTTTTGGTGCATAGATTCATATTTCTATATAGCCATGAGTAGAGGATAGAACAGAGGTAAAATTTGCATGGAATTAAATTTATTCAATAATTTTTACCCCATATTTCATGTCAGGCAAGCACATTTTGCTTAGAGAGTTTCTGTTAAATATTTGGAGCAATCCTTGTATACGTGAGAGGATAGCTTTTTCCTGTGCTTGTAAAGGGAAATGAACATATTGTTTAGGATTTTGTTTAAAATATACTTTTTTTTTTTTTTTTCTAAGTGAATCATTAAATGTATCTATGTCTATATTTACCTATATATCTAAATCCGTATCTAATTTATATCTATATTTCTATGTCTATCATCTACCCGTATGTGCACCATTCAACCCTAAAAAGCACTAGATTCTCAGAGCTAAAGGGGTGTAATTTACTTCTAAAAAATGTCTGGCATCCATATGTTACACATTGGAATTTCTTCTCTTGACTGTCAAAGAAAACTGTAAGGATTGCAGATGTTTCCAAAAGCAATAAATTAGTTCAAATCAATGACAATAAGTGAATATCCATGATAGTACAAATGCTTATCAATGATGCATGTGCATATGTCAAAACTCATCAAGAGCTCGCAGATAACTTCAGCAGCTAAAGGTTTATGTGACCCCATTCCAGCCGCCACCCCTACCCCCTTTTTTTGTTAATTGAACAAAGTCTATCTTATATATTCGTATGTATTCATATATTCATATGTTCGTATATTATTGTACCCTGGAAATTTCAAGCCTTGTGTCCAGCAGGTGTGATAATCTAAGGTCAGGTGTGATAATCTAAGGTTTATGAATACCATGTGAAATATATATAGACTGGTCTGAATGAGCCATCCAAAGGTAACTTTTATGCAATAGTATAATTACATAATTGCAACACAAGAAAATATGTTGGCAAATGCGATTGGCTCTTTAAAATTAGTGGGACTCTCTGAAGGTAAAAGAAGATTTTTTATTGTTTTCATTCAGTTAACAAAATTCTCATTGGGTTCAGTGGTAAATGATTAATCATTAAACTATTTAAGGATTTAACTTATTATTTTAAAAATATTCTAAAAAGATAACTGAATTTAGTGGAATCTTAAGAATCTTTAGGATTAGGTCATTTTTTAGATTTATTCATAAAAATGAATTTAAAAATGAAACATTATGAAACCTCTATTTCAAACTCCACTGAGCTGCAATGTAATCTAACATAGACCAGAATTTCTAGCACTTTAATCTTTTCAATAAATCTCTTAATCTCTGCCTAGACTGCTCTTTATTACCTGACTCTCTGTCTTGCATTTTTGTCTGTTTTGTAGATTTTTGGCAGTAGAATCTATTTATATGTTTTTTTAAAAGCCTACCATCATAGAAAGTGAATAGTCTGGGCTGAATCTGAAACTGAATCTTTCAGCAGATCTCTCTTATCAGAGTAAATACAAAATATATAATATAATAAAATATAAATACATAAATACAAATATATATTTATACAAATAATGTATAAAATATATATTATATAATATATTCATATATAAATATATAATATAAAATATAAATATTTACATTATATAATATAATTTTATCTTATTTTATTCTTTTATTTAATATATTTTTATTTTTATTATTATATATAATATGTATTTTTTTAAAAAATTTGACAATAGTTTTATTTTTCAATGAAATTTGTAATATAGCATTTAAAATATCTTGTTAAGGAGACACATTGTAAAAATTTAGACTAAATGGTATAAAAACACTTTAAAATAACAAAACCCTAATCATCCAAAAATCATCACATTAATTGCCTCTTGAACAACTCCTGTTGCGTACTATGGTTTTCTGTGTGCTTGCCCAGTCACATCTGAAAATAAACAAAACATTTGTCAGTCACTGATTTTTGGCTGAGGAAAGTGAAAATTAAAAAAGCTATGGAGATTGGTCTGAAATCAAGAATGTGGTCTGATTTGCTTATTCTAAGATGAGGTAAATAATAACTAATTATAGAATTTTTTAGCCCTTTGCTTTTTCTTGTTACTATAATACAGTTCACTAGTGCCATTACCATCATACTTTTTGAAATTAAATATCCTCCTTTACTGAATGCCATGCAAACACACTCTCTTCACTTAGGGATACAGCAACTGAGCAGGCTCTGTAAAGAAAATAAAAGTGTGTAATTTTAATTCAACTGCTCTGCTACCTTTCATTTAAGGAAAATATGCCTTATGGAGTGCATACCGTTTGTGTAAGAATTCAGAGAGAAGCAAGCAAAATAACTAGGGTAAGAAGGGAATTAGCTATAATTTACTGACAGCTAGTGTGGTCTTAGTTCCTCACCTTGTGAAGTTGTTTTTGTTTTTTTTTTCAATGTGTAATCCAAGATGTGACCAGAGGGCTGCATTCAGTACCTGAGATGTTTGCACCTGGTCTGCTACTATTCCAGGAGATGTAACTTAACGCCTCTTACTATGGTTATGCAGTTGTTTCTATCACTACATCAGCTAGGTAAAAGGAAGCAAAGAAGGATCTTCACGTAGATGAAATTTTGTCTGAGAAAATTATTGGAAAAAAAACAAAAACAAAAACACACAACTATGATACAAAAGCAAAACTCTTATCATAAGTATGCTAAATGATGCTCAAGTAATGAGTCATATAAAATTGAACTCCAAATTAATATTAAATAATTTCTGAGGGAATCAGAAGCAATTGAAGGTGTATTAAAAATATGTGTATGGATTTCTCGTCAATCATACTGGCTCTCTTGTAATATATATGTTAGTAGTTCTAACTCCTACAGCAACCAATCCAAACAAATTAAAAATTGTATTTGGATGAGGAATTTAGTCACCAACAGTTTGGAGCTTAGACCAGAATTAAGCTTTTTTGAAATAGCTAGCTGGTTTCAGCTGGATTTCACGACGTGCTCTGCAGACAGGAGGAGTCCCAGACTGTAAAGCAGTCTATACACTTGTATCTAACCATCATAACTTTTACCGAAGTTCTACTGAAGTTTATTTTTGTTGATTAAGTACCTTCTTGTTCTTACCTGAAGTACCCAATGCTTGATATTAACGGTATTTTTGAAGGCACAGATCTGAGAGGCTCCAGCATGCTCCCTTGAGTCCTACCAGCAAAATAGATTGCATTGATTGCTTCATCCAAGGGGTGGACTGAGTTGAATTCATATCTAGTTGAAGTAGGTCTGTTCTTGTTTTTTTTTTTTTTTTTTTTTTTCCTCGTTCTTTTAGTCATTTGAATTTAAGTTTATAAAATTTATGATATATTTCAATGATAACCTGTACTCTTTAAAATAAAATAATTGTATGTTTTGTAGTTCTGCATTTGTATCTGTACAATAGAACAAGTATTTGATGAGAGAAGAATTTGTTTGCTATGGGTTCTAACGCTTTTTGTTCACAAAAGACACTTGAGTAGAGCATGGTGTAAAAGACACATGAGTAGAGCTAAAGGTGTAATGTATTTAGGCATCTGAGCTGTGAGGTCAATGGGAACAAAAACCTCTTTGTCACTACACAATCATCTGAAAAACTTCCTGCTGATATGTGTTAACTCCCGAAAAGACAAGAAAACAGCTATAAACTGTATGAAAATAGAGGGAGCCAATGTGAATTGTATGTATGTGTTTTTTAAAGATTATCTTAAAAAAAAAAAAAAAAGTGCTTTCTGTCAGGATTGTACTGTATTTACACTGAAACTATTCAGGCACATGTGTTTTCAAAGACGTTGCAATTTCCTGTCAGATTTTTTACAAATCCTTTCTAGCAGCTGTAGAGGGAAATCCAGCCACTCCACAATGAATGACCTCCAGTGTTTGGATCCCAGAAAGTAAACAAACATTTACTCTGCAGAGGAAGCCCTACTGTGAACATAACATTAACATTACCGTGTATTACACTCCTCTGTTGGTTTATTAGAAACTAATTCTATTTCTACACAGCAATTATGACTTTTTGAAAGCCAAAGCATTTTTCTTAGCACACCAATCTTGATAACACTTACAGACTGATAGTGTCAGTAATGAAAATTACATTATGTAGAGCTTGACAAGACATGACTTTTGCTTCTGTGTGCGTGTTTTGTTTTGACAGTGTTTGTTTTACCTTTCAGGACACTAGTTTCCATAAACTCCCCATGTCTTAGCTACATAGTGGATATTTTTAAACTTAGCTCTTATACTGGAGTGTAGATTAAATATTTGTTCAGCTGATTAAAACAGTTCTACATTTATTTAATGTTTGAAGAGTAAACAGTTTATTGAGGACTGCAATGTCTTCTTACATATACACATGCACACACTCAGGTCTCATTAGAAGGGGTTTTCTTATAAGGTTATTTTACCTACATGTAAAAATACCCTATGGGTATTACAAACCTTCAGATAAAACTTCTTTTTATAACTGATTCAACTCCAATGCTTACTGTTAGTAGATGGCATTTGCAGTAGCAGGCATTAGAGGTGATAAGAAGGTCTTTGGGAAGCAGAACACAGAATTTGTTTCACATCAGTGGAAACACCTGTTGCAAATGTAAAGTGAAAGAGACGCATGAGGTAAAAACATATGAGATGTAGTTCACCTGTAACAGCTCATGTCCTTTGCACTGTACCCTTAGCACACAGTGTCTAAACTAGAAATAAATTTGAAAACATGTAGATTATTTTGAGGAATATTAAACATGAGCTTTGTACTGGTCGTATATTTATTTAGTTGTATTGAGAGATTAACAGTTTTGGAGCAAAATGTTTTCTCTCAGGGTATTTGTTGAGGTGATGAGGAAAATCAAAAGAACTTTCCTTCTTTATTGCTTGTTTTGTCCAGAAAAGTGTAAACTACAAATCCAGTCTGAAAAAAAATAGTGTTAATATTATAAATAGTAATTATTATTAAATTCTTTCCATAATTTTCAGTAGTTGCTTTGAAATGTTTTCTGAATGAAGTATATGCAGCAAGCAAATATAGAATAGACTTTCTCACCAGATATGCACACTCACCCCTCCTGCTTCCAGCCCTTGCAACCCTCTCAGCCTTGGAGAATAAGAAGGGTTCTTTTATCTTGTTTATCACTAGAAGTAACAAAAATATAACAGGCCACATAAGATCCAGTCCTACAGTACCGTGCCATTAAAACCTATCCAATTCCATAGCTTTTGGTAGCTATGTGACTGAAAGTCATAAAGTGACTGAAACGTGGCTGATAATTTCCTGGTGCAGAACACAGGCATACCATATGCTTAAATACAAACCAGCTTTTTTTACTTCTGGTTTTATTGGCTCATTGTTCATTGCTCTAACAGGAGTAAAAAGCAGTAGAACTTCACTTATATCATTTAAATAAGTGGGTTGGTACTCCAGGAACATTAGCAATGCTCTTCTTTGGTAAATATATATCAATGTTCAGAGATAAATCTTTAATGATGTTGCAAAGTAGAGGTTTTCATTTCATATTGCAGATTTCATTTCTGAAGTTTAGAACATTACAATACATTCTTGAGAGAAAAATAACCATTATTATCTATGTTTTGTGGAAATAAGAAACAAAGAACAGGAAGGAAAAACATGGATTAGACAATATGCTTAAGATGTTTAAGGTTAGTCACATACAGATGAGTGAAAAAAAATAAGAGTAGAACTAGATGCAGATCAAAATAAATAACACTAGCAGTTGAAAGTGGAACAACATATTGCTTCTACTTTACAGTGCAATAGAGAAGAAATAATGTTACCTCATCCCTTTCCCAAAGTTAATGTAAAGGTTGAACAAATCTACCTTTTTTTTTGTCATTTTTTGTTTGTTTGTTTCTGTCATTGATCTGTTTAAAAAATTGGCTACAATTTAATCTGGTGTCTATAATAAGTTAACAATTCCTAATTCTAAGAATTACAGAGTGCATAATTATCATTTTGAAGCCTTTTTTTCAGTGGTTGTCTGTACCCTAAAGAGGTAGTTCATGTAAAGAGAATAAGAAAATGTTTTTTTATTTATTTTTATTATTATTATTTTTTTAAAACTTACATGCAATAACTAGATCATGTTTTTAAAACCAAGCTATTTTATGCTCTTGATAACATGGATATCCTGTGAAATACGTCTTGTTCTTTATGCATACAAAAGTGATCTTGTGAGTGAAAGCAAGCGGTCTACAAATTAAGCCCACGTCTTGTTTTTGTTGAGGCTGTAGAAACATACATTTTGAATGAAGTAGGGAATCCATTCCTTATATTAAATATTCACTGTGTCATCTACAAATATAAAAGTACCTACTTATAGAAGATCATATGATGAAGATGTAAAACATGGAAAAGTGTCTTGGAAGATGGATAGCAAAGACATGGATATTCAAATTGTGCCCACAAATTCATAAAAAATATGTGATGAAAGTGGATCTTCACTCCACGTTTCTTGATATGCAGGCTGTTCCCTAACATACATAAGAGTTCTTATCCTGACACTACTTATAAGCAGGTTTTTAGAACTTCTGAGTGAGTCTTCTCAGTCAATTTCAGGTTGCTTTTTGTGACCTGAAGCTCTAGTAATTCCTTTTTCAGTTCCATTGGCTTCCAGAGCCATCGTTTTATTGTGATCTCTGCAGTGCAGTCATTTGAGAAATGTGGTAACTTTTCACAAATTACAACAAATCGTAGAATCTAGGTTTTGGTTAAGGTACTGAGCAGTGATAATACTTCTCTGATTCTTTCAAAATTCTCTTAATGAATGATGCCAAATCTTCAGAGGTGCTATATATGAATGATGCCAAATCTTCAGAGGTGCTATATTAAGGTATACTTCAATAATCCAACAGCGTAGAATGTAACAGATATTGCGTGTGAGTGCTTTTTTTGTTTGTTTGTTTGCTTGCTTGCTTTTTTTTTTTTTTTTTCATTTTTAATTAAAAAGGCCACTTTGGATGGGGCTTTAAGCAACCTGATCTAGTGGGATGTGTCCCTCCTCATGTCGGGGGGGTGAAAATAGGTGATCTTTAAGGTCCCTTCCAAGCCAAGCTATTCTGTGGTTCTGTGAAAAAAAGTACAGAATTAATTGCTCTAGAATGTGCTTTACCAGACAGCTTAATAGTGGGTCTCATCTTCTGCAGCTAGTTGCCACTATCACAGAATAATTTAGGTTGGATGAGATATCTGCATTTCATTTACTCCAACCTTTTGCTTGAAGCTCATCCAGTCAGAGCAGGTTAGAATTAGTTGCAGGATGGTTGTGTCCAGGTGATTTTTGACCTTCTCAAAGGATGGATACTGTAACCTCTTTGGGTATATATTTGATTTTTCCCATACTAAAAATTAATAAGAAAATTTATATTAAAATTTCCTGTTTTTCTTCTTCTGTCTACTGCCTGTTGTTTTGTGATTATGCTCCTTCTATTAACATCTTGTTATGCTCTGATTAGGTAGCTGCAGATAACAATTAGATGCCTTCTGATATTTCTCTTCCCAAGGCCAAATGAACCTGACTCTGAGGTTCTTCTCTTATGTAATGTGCTCCAACTACCTCATCCCTTTAGTAGCTAGACTTGCCTCTGGATGTCTGTAACTGTCTCGGTCTAGGGAGCCCACAATTAAGCATAGTGCTTAGAAGCAGCCTCACAACTGTTGAGGAGAAAGGAATAATCTCATATTTACATAATGGCTGTGGTCTTGTTAATAAAGCTGACTGAGCTTTCTCTGGTCCTGCAACATACCTTTGAACTACCATACAGAGTTATCAAAAAAATCCTGGATGTCTCTCTGACACATGCTGAAAGGGAGACAGTTCTGAAAACTGCTTAAAGCAAGGCAGTGGCTGACATTTTAATAGAAATGTACTGGTACTGCAAGGCTGTAAATCTTTGCTGCTGCTCTTGATGTAATATTATAAAAGGGAAAAAAAGGAAAAAAAGAAAAAAAAAGAAAGAAAAAAGAAAAAAAAAAAGAAAAAAAAAGAAAAAAAAGTTTTTCAGTCAGAAGGGACCTAAGAAGATTATTGATTGCAACAGTCAGTCTAGTTTGATGTACCCAAAGTTAAAACATACCATTAACAGAGTTATCAAATTGCCTGTTAAATTCTAACAGGCATGGGGCATCAACGACATTGCTAGGAAGCCTAGTGTTTGACCACCCTCACAGTAAATAATTTTTTACTAATTTCCATTCTGAACCTCACCTGTTGCAATTTTCCCCAGGGCTCAGTACTGGGGCCGGTCCTCTTTAGTATCTTCATCGATGATCTGGACAAGGGCATCTAGTGCACCCTCAGTAAGTTTGCAGATGACACCAAGTTAGGTGCGTGTGTCGATCTGCTTGAGGGTAGGAAGGCTCTGCAGGAGGATCTGGATAGGCTGCACCGATGGGCTGAGGTCAACTGCATGAAGTTCAACAAGGCCAAGTGCCGGGTCCTGCACCTGGGGCGCAATAACCCCAAGCAGAGCTACAGGCTGGGAGATGAGTGGTTGGAAAGCTGCCAGGCAGAGAAGGACCTGGGAGTGATGGTGGATAGTCGGCTGAATATGAGCCAGCAGTGTGCTCAGGTGGCCAAGAAGGCCAACGGCATCCTGGCTTGTATCAGGAACGGTGTGACCAGCAGGGCTAGGGAGGTGATCGTCCCCCTGTACTCAGCTCTGGTGAGGCCGCACATCGAGTACTGTGTCCAGTTTTGGGCCCCTCGCTACAAGAAGGACATCGAGGTGCTTGAGAGGGTCCAGAGAAGGGCGACGAAGCTGGTGAGGGGCCTGGAGAACAAGTCCTCCGAGGAGCGGCTGAGGGAGCTGGGCTTGTTCAGCCTGGAGAAGAGGAGGCTCAGGGGCGACCTTATCGCTCTCTATAGGTACCTCAAGGGAGGCTGTAGCGAGGTGGGGGTTGGTCTGTTCTCCCACGTGCCTGGTGACAGGATGAGGGGGAATGGGCTTAAGTTGAGCCAGGGGAGCTTTAGGTTAGATGTTAGGAAGAACTTCTTCACTGAAAGGGTTGTGAGGCATTGGAACAGGCTGCCCAGGGAAGTGGTGGAGTCACCATCCCTGGAAGTCTTTAAAAGACATTTAGATGTAGAGCTTAGGGATATGGTTTAGTGGGGACTGCTAGCGTTAGGTCAGAGGTTGGACTCGATGATCTTGAGGTCTCTTCCAACCTAGAAATTCTGTGTGATTCTGTGTGTGATTCTGTGTAATTTTATGCTGTTCCCATTTGTCCTGTCATCAGCTACCAGGAAGAGGAGTCTGGAACCTCCCTCTCCACTTCCCCTGCTCAGAAACTGCAGAGAGCAATGATGCCTCTCAGCCTTCTCTTCACCAGACTGGATAACTCAGGTGTTGTCTTTCCTCATAGGACATGCCTTCTAGCCCTGTTACCAGATTTCTGCCCTCCTCTTGATGTATTAAAGTATCTTAATATCTTTCTTACATTGCTATGCCTTGAATTGCAAACAATGTCCCAGGTGAGGCTGCATCAATTCTAAATACAGTGGGATTACCACATCTTTGGACCATCTGTCTATGTTGTGTTTAAGGCTAGGGACCATATTTCCTTTTTTAAACTATTCCATCAGGAAAAGCAAAAATTCTCAGATATGTGTCCAATTGATACTCAGTTTTCAAAGCTTCAGTCCAAATTTGGTTTGGTCTTGTAGCCAACAGTCATGGAGGATCATAGTAATATCAAATATAGTTATGATTCTGATGGTTACAAACAAAAGGAGAATGAGAGAAGTCAAGCACTGTCATAAAGTTGTTATGCCATTAATAGAGGCCTTCACATCAAGGACTTTGTGAATTTAAAATATTTGTATACTAGATTTTTTTCTCAGATTCAGGGTACGTATAGCCAGTGTTTTAGTATTCTGAAGAGCTGGGCAAGAGTCCTTGACTTTGGATCTATGTATATATACAATAGGTCATATTATAATATATAGTAGGTCATACAATATATAATAGGTCATGTATACATACATATACATGACCTATTATATAACATCACCTTAAATTTCCTCTCTTCCTTCTGAATGGAAAAAAAATAACAATATAACGTGCAAAATCTTAGGTTTTTGGAAGAATGCCATAAAATTTTCTTGCCTATGATTTACAGGTGGACTGAATTCATTTGCTTCAATTCATGAGAAATATTTCACTCTAAGAAGCAGAACTCAAGCAGCGTTTAATGTACTTTAACATCACTGCATGAAACATGTAACCCTTTTTTAATAGCAAAAATACAGGATTTTAAGCATAACAATTGTTAATGTGATGCTGCTATGAATCACAATCATACACAATTAAGAGAATAATTAAGCTGCTCTAACAAGACAAAGCAAAAGCAAACAACAACAACAACAAAACAATAAAAATCTCATGCACACACACACACACACAAAACCAACCCCAGATCAGTGAAATAAATAAAATCTGAGGCTGGAATATATTTTGCTTCTTAGATGTTAGAAAATATGCAGTTATTTCCTTAATCTAAATCAACATTAGTGTAAGCCTTTCCATGAGACAGTATGTTAATACATCTGAAATGCAAACTATAGGAATAATATCAACTGCTTAATAAAATTATTGAAGAGGGATTGAATATTATCTTCTACTTGCACTTTCAGTTCAGTGAAATTAGTGGATGACTGGTTTCATACCTTACTAGTCTCACGACAGGCATCGTGATTTCTACTTCATTCAGTATCGGCCTAAGGGAAGCCAATGTTTCCTGCAATTTTCTACAATAATAGCAAGACAATTTAGCAATAATGGATAAGTAGGGAGAAAATTAAGCAGTTTGCTGAGATATGGAAATGAAGCCAGAAAATATTTGGCCTCATGTTAGGCTTCAAATTCATAGTCAATTCATTAGTGCAATTTGCACTTGCATAAGGCTTTGTGTAATAAATTTTACTAATAAATTTGAAATGTCAGCTGTAAGAATAACCCACAGATTTGTGAGTAAAATTAAAAGATGGGATAGAATAAATCCTTAATTTTCATCTGGTACATGAAGATATATAAAGGCCTTTGCAAAAATGAATCTTTCTATTTATTCTAGATGGATAATATTAAATAAAAACATTACAATAGTGGACTTTTGTGAACCAAATGTTTAATTGGGTCAGAATGTTTACTGATTCTTGAGTAACATTTATTTTAGTTTTGACTGGTTTGTTTAGGGATGGCTTGCAGGCAGATAGCTTTCTTCTATCAAATGCAGAACCCACTTGAAAAAATGACGTGATATGTCAATGTATCTGTTGGCTCAGTTACAATAGTTTGAATTAAATATTAAATAATTGCTTTTTTATTTTATTTTTTAATTATATGTATATTAATCAAACCAAAGTCTCCAAAATATCCAATTCAACTGGTCAAACTAGCAGCACAGTAGCAAATCACCAAAGTCAACTTTTTAGTTTGGTGAATTAAAAACACATCTTCAGATGACGTAGATATATAGTTATTTAAAAATTTATAAATCTTATCCACTGCAATCATAACAAGCTCTGTAATGAAATACTAGCTGCTTTGAGATCTGGCTTAAACAAATTGTAGTTAGGCGTGAGACCATCCTATTGTTAGAAGATACTTTATGGATATAGGGAGCTTTGCTGTGTCCTTGTACCTACTTTGATTCTCAAACTTTGAAATCATGTACATGCTAGAGCCCTACAGAAATAAGAAAACTGACCAAATTGTCATGATTTATGTCTGATTGGATAAAACTATGTTTTGGCTCTAGCGGTTTTAAAGTCTTGGATTCTGCGGTGTTGTAGCAGGATTTGCATTTGCATTCTTGAGTACTTTAGTTTAGTACCTACCAGGCATTTGGAAGCCAGGCTACCATAAAAAAATTTGCAATATTGCACGTTAGAGGCTGGGAACTGCATAAAAAGACTCTTCTTCATGAACCCTTATTTGAGAGCAATCACTGGCAGAAGAGGAAATCAGTGGATTTAAACAAACAACAACAAACACAACCACAAATAAACAACCAAAAAAAAAAAAAAACAGAAGGATTAAATAGCTAAAACCTTCATCAAAACTAAAGTTCTCTTGAGTTATCTTATTTACAGGTCTCACAGAATTTCTCTTTGCATCTGTAAGTAGTGGATACTATAGGATCTGAAAGATGCTTTTTCTCAAAGTCATGCCCTGGTGCTGTCAGTGGACTAAGACTTAATTTGAATAGTCATAATAAAACCAGCAAAACAGCAGAATCTAAGCAACTCACTACTTCCTTTTTCAAGTAAATTTGTGTGAAAATGATACATTAATCCAAAAATTAGAAAAGGGATATGATTGGCTCAAGAAGCCTAACCCCAGTCAAGGAGAAGGTAACTCTGTTCTCTCATCAGGGATAAAGAACTCAACGGGAGACTGCTGGAACAGTCAGAGACAACTCTTCAAATTTTCCAGTCATCCCTTAGGCCAATCCCTCCAGATTAGATTTTTGTGAGATTTGTAGTGCTGGCAGCCTGTGGATCCAGGAGATCCAAGGCAATAAAACATTTGGATCTCAAAGACAAGCTAAATCTGCACTTGACTGGTCTGTGATAATGACTACAAATCAGGACAGTCCTGGGAATACGGAGGAAGAGTGCAGAATAGATTATATTGCTACCAACATTTTCCAGTGCTAAGGAAGTCCGGCTTATAAGTAGAAAGACAGTACTCAGATTATATTTTCTTTCTAGAAACAGTCTTTTTTGAAGAAGAAAATAAAGGCAAAAAGTGACTAGAACAAGCTAATTTTGCCAGAAGAAAATGTTACTTATAAAAAGAAAGCCATGAACTAGTACCAGGGAAGAAATCGGGGGCTCACATTAGTGAGATTTTATCCAAAGTAAATTTTATCCAAAAGTAAAAATTAAAAGTTGAAGAGAACATGAGAAAGATGTAATACAGTTGTGGAAAGCAGTGCCTATTGCTGAGTTAGAAAGATGTAAATATTAGTCTCATTAACAGGACAATGATTCAAGTGGCTGAGGACCTTCTATAAGGTCTATAGAGGTTTCAACACTGCTTAATAAAGATGAGAACCAGATCATACTACAGATTGCTAGCACGGTTATTGTCATGCCTAGTAGTTGGAAAAAATAGCAATATAGACCAGGTATTCTTTTGAAAACCAATTTTTGACTGAGTAAACAGCACTTTTGTTTGTATTTGAACACAAGATAATTGAGTCTTTAAAATGTCAGAATTGTTCCCCCTCAGAAGTGTGTCCTCTGGAAGCTGTTTTTAATTCCAAGTATTTTTCTATGCTGATTACACTGATTTGATTGATGAGGGTCCACTAATGAAATAGAGTACACAAGCGATGACTTTCGCCACATAATTAAGAAGGCTCTATGTCATTGTGGGCCTTTTTTTGTTTGTTTGTTTTTGAGTAGAAAAGAGAAACGTAATTTGAATCTGGCTCCCGAGTAATTTCCTAGAAAGTATAAGGCAAGTAATGTTACCAGTATTGGAAGAACTAATGAACTAATGTTAGTCTTGGAGCATCACTTATGTAAATGATGCTTTCATTTGTGGAAAAATGGTGGTAAGGGTCCAGAAAATGTTAAAAAAGACCTGCTAACCTTTAATGAAAAAACTTCATGCACTTGCTTATGTTGAAAGTTACAACATAAAATAGCCTAGAACTTAAAACTCCAGGTTAAAACTGACTAACTAAATTCTGTGTACATATGTGTAGGTACTAGAAGTGAAATCATAAAACAGAAATTCAAGAATACAGAGAGAACAATATGATTGGAATAATTGGCAATGAGTATTAGTGATGCCTCAAGTGAGTCTTCAGTAGAGTCATGAACTGTACTGGTGGAGTGATGCTGGGGAAGAGAATTCCTGAAGTCCCAAGAGGAGGCAGAATATGTGAATGAGCATACAGGCAGTTTTTACCTTAGGTTGTGTTTGGCAAGCACAGGACGTGAACTAATGTCCTGTTCTGTGAGTAACACTGCCTTGAGGATAGATCTCCCAGCTTCATAGGGCAGCTGTTATATCATGGGAAACTCAGTAACTGTCAGACACACCAATTAAATGAATATTGTGCACTCATTTAGCTGCTTGATAAAATAACAATACTTGACATGGGGTATTTTGGAAATGATGTGTAAAAGTCTTGGTTAATTTTAGTCTGATACAAGGAAATGGTGGTATTAAGCTTCCATGATTTTGAATCCTAGACTGGGATGTAATCTGGTGGCAGATAGTTCAATTTCAGTGAGATTACCTCATGAACTGCACCATGAAGGCCACATAGGTATGGCTTTGGACTATTACACAGAACAACGGATTGAATCAAATTTAGTTTTACGAGTTCTTCCCCCATTCCCCAGTCTCACTCACCTGAGTCTTTGGGATTTATTCATAACAAACACACCTTCCTTCCTTCCTTCCTTCCTTCCTTCCTTCCTTCCTTCCTTCCTTCCTTCCTTCCTTCCTTCCTTCCTTCCTTCCTTCCTTCCTTCCTTCCTTCCTTCCTTCCTTCCTTCCTTCCTTCCTCCCTGCCTTCCTTCCTCCCTCCCCTCCCCTCCCCTCCCCTCCCCTCCCCTCCCCTCCCCTCCCCTCCCCTCCCCTCCCCTCCCCTCCCCTCCCCTCCCCTCTCCCTCCCCTCCCCTCCCCTTCCCACAGTGAGAGGACAAAAGACAGTGCTGTCCTCTGAGGATCTGAATCTCTAGTTTGAGGTAATCAAAATGTTAAGCTTCAGTTGCTGCGCATCTCTGTGTAGTGCATATCAAGAACAGAGGAAAACAAAAAGGTGGAAGGTACAGTTAAGTTGAAGACAGGCAAAATGCTGTATGTGAAGTGTAAGAATAATGTGCTTATGTCTGTGATAATGGTATGTGTGAAGCAGATAGATAAAGCTGTCTCTTCAGATAATGCTTCTAAACAAGACAGGCTGAACCACCCCAGCAGACCCCAAAATTTAGCCTGCTTATCTCTTGTTCTTTTGTCTTTCAGCCTGATGCACTGCTGAAGTAGCGTGTCAGAAATGGCTCTCCTCCACTAGCACTGTCACTCCTCTGTCTGCCGCCCCTTCTGCCCACTCTGCAGCTTTGCCAGCTGTCAATTATTCTTTCTCCTCCTTGTCATCCTTCTCCTCCTTTCTCCCTCTCCTTCTCCTTCTCCTCCTGCTCCTCCTCCTGCTTCTTCTCCTCTCTTGCCTCCACCTGCTTATCCTCTTCCTTCTCCTCCTTCTCTTCCTCTGCCTGGTGCAGCTATGCCGTATCAGCTTACCTGGTGCTCAGGCACGAGCGTGCCCATCTGCATCTACTTGTTGCTGGCCATGTCTCTGGCAGCTTCCTCCTCTTTGAGAGAGCAGTGCCTCCAGAGCAGTGCCTTCCGGCCACATGAAGTCTGTACATGCTGTGTTGCTGTCAGCCATACTGAAGAGAGAAGTGGACTCATTTACAAGAGCTGCAGGAAGTTCAGGTGTTTATTTGTTCTTTCACCAGATATTGAGGATATAGAAATGTGGACAGGAAATTTTCCAAAGGTCTTTTTTTTTGTTGTTGTTTTGTTTTGTTTCTTTTTTTTTGTTTGTTTGTTTATTTTTCCTTTTTCTTCTCTTTCTATATAAAAAGTCTGCAAGTATGAAGACCTGAAAACTAAAAGACAAAAAACCCTAAATCCCCAAGAGCCTACAGCTGTTTCCTTCTTCCAATCCCAATTCCAATATCCAGTCCCACTTACTCTAAAAATCATACTTATGAGCTTTTAAGTACTGTTTCTTAAACAATTTGTATTGGTAATAATAATATTTGTAGAAATATTTTGCTGTTTTGTGAACTGATGTTTGTCTTAGAATATTTATCCCACATTCATCTGTTGTATGATTTGCTTATGCAGGGAGTATCAGTAAGTTAAGAACAGCTCATTTCACCTATACACTTCTTCATGTTCATCCGTATGAATATGTAATTTAGGTAGGGCTAAGAATCTGTAAGCTTGAAGAACTATACACTTAAATATAAAAAAGTGGAAAATGAATATGTCACACTGCCTACTAACGTTTTTTTTTTTTTAAAAAAAAGGATTGTAATTTGTAGGTGTGAAATTGTATTTTAGTTTAAAAAAAATATTGTGCATAGGGACATGTATGAAGATACACAGGTAATAATAAGCCATAGTAATAAACAGTATTGTAATAAACAGGAATAAAATTGATTGTTAACAATTCAAAAAATAAAAGTAGACTTTTTCCTCATTGGACATAAATCCTCATTCAAATATAAATCTACTATCATATAACTGTGGATGAATTTTAAACTAATACGTTTTCTTATAAAAAATGCTGAGAGTTTCCTAATCTATCACACAGTAGTTGTAAATACCAGTGTCAGAATTTTCTTAGGAAATGAATATTAAAAATACAAACAAAGAATTGATTTCGTAATCCTTGAATGTGCATGATGGTTACTTTATCATTTAGTTACTCCTGTCCTCTTTCTATGAATTGCTTATTCTATAAATGTGTCTTTAGTTATATAATGTGAGAGAGATGTTTTTGTCTTAGAGCTTTTTTTTTTCCTAAATTTTTGAAATGACAAAAGAAAAAATAATTCTTTTTAAGTGTAGAGAGAATTTTACTAAAAACAACATAGTTATCTGTAAATAAGATTACTTTTTTGTTTGTACATTTGGAACTGATTCAAATGTTGATCATTTCACACTCTTGTTTCATGTAGGAATCAATCTTATCTTTTCTATTAAGAGCTTGCTTGCCAAATCATGATTTTACTCTATTATACAGACCACTCTAGCTAGATTCTGGCCATGTCCAAAGCCAAAACCTTAATATTTTATATAAATAATGCATAGTGTGATGGCTAATCCCTGTTATGCCCTTTGTCTTCATGTTCAACAACAGCAGTTAGCTCTTGGGCAGCTCTGGCTGCTATACCACTCTTGTGTAATCCCATCCTTCTTCACATATGAAGATAAATGCTGTAATGCATTTATCATCAATGCTCAATCATCAGCTGTAATATGTAATTCATGTATTCTTTTCTGCATGTCACTCTTCAGGACTAGAATGGTTTGAGATGACAGGCGTGGAAAAATAAGTTTTTTGAAAGTAGGGGAGTAACAGATTTGAAGGGAGTAAAACTTTTGGTAAGTTAACATTATAACACATTATAAGTTAACATTATAACACATTATAAAGTACAAATAAATGTACTGTTGTTTCAACATAGTAATAGGAGGAATATTAGTGTTTCCTATGACATATATATACACAGTTTGTATTTGTAATTGTTTCTGTTATTTGACCTAGGCTAATGGCTTTGGAGAAGGACAAGGTTATCAGAAAAACAATGCTTGTTCAGTAAATAGAAAGATAATGGCTCATCACAATAGGAATGTTTTGTAGATCAGAATTCAAGACTGTGATGTATTTTGCTGAAGTTTGATTTAAATGTGTCAAATGCTGCTTTAAAAAGTGTTCATAAATACTTTGCTGGATTGAGAGCTTTTCTGAGTGTCTGTCCTGATGGACACCCTCAGAATTTAAAAATGTAACAGAAAATGTAAAAGAAAATGTTGACTGTAGTCAGAAGTTTTCAAAGAAAAATAAGTAACTAACTTTTTCTGTTCCAACAGGGAGACTTCAATACTGTGATTTTCAAGTTTATCCTCATAAAATGTATAGAAATTTTAAAAGGCTATCAGCTTCTCAGATTACATTAAGTTCAGTGAACACATAACAATGTCACAGTCTTTAAAGAGAATAATCGTATTGTTTGCTTTAGAGATTTCTACTTAAAGATTTTATTTATTTATTTATTTTTACCATATAGCCTATATTTAAGTGTTGCTTTGGAAAATTTCAGAAGTTAAGGGCTCTGTGTGAGAGACTGAAATTTTGATGTGTCTGTATGTAGAAACATAAGCCTAGAAAACATGCCTGAGTTGAAAACAATGTGTCATGGGTCCTTTCTTCACAGGAACATACAAGTGCCCCCAAATACCGAAAGATGTCTCATATTTTGTAAAATGGGTGTCCTCCAAGTTTTGCTTTCTTTCACACATTTGCTCTGAAACAAAAATAGTGTGGATTTCTGTTCCATACCACTGGAACATTCAAATGAACTAGCCATATATTTTTATTAGATGAAACACAGTATTCACATTATCTGCCCTCAGTAAAAATGGTCTGCTTGCAATAGTACAGGATCAACCTTCTTTTGAGAGACATGAACCTTTATATTAACCATGGTAGGTGGGTGTTGCACAGCTTGTTTCTGAAAAAAGAGGTTTCAAGAGGTTGGAAGGAGAATGTTCCTTTTCTGGCCTTTGGTCTGCATTGATACAGAGTAGACTTATATACAGGTTAAATAAAAAATAATCTCAGTGACTACAAATCTTATCCTCTTGTAGGTAAATGGGAATGAACCATTAATTTGGAAGACCCAGCACAATGCTCTCTATGCAGCAGCCATACGAAAGCTTGGTCCTCAAACCTTGCTCCCAATCACACAAGTGTGGACATCTGTGGCATATGCTGGAGAACTATTTTTGTATATCAACATTGTTTCATACAATAGGAAGCTTTCGTATCAAAATATTTGGCTTAAAAAATGAATAGAATCAGATTTTTTAATTTTAATTTTAATTTTTAATCCTCTATAATTGCAACACAGAATAAAAAGAAAGACTAATAAAATCATAGAATGGTGAAAGATTTGGGTTGGAAGGGACCTTAAAGATCACCTAACTCCAACCCTCCCATCATTGGCAGAGACATCTCCCACTGGACTTAAACACTTCCTGAGAACAGGGCATTCGCAAATTATCTGGGTAACCTCTTCCAGTGTCTTACTGTCCTCATTATAAGGAGTATCATCCTTATATCTAATGTAAATACTCTCTTTTCGTTTGAAGCTATTACCCCTTTTCATAGCATTATGTTCCCTGAAAAAGAGTCCCTCCCCAGCTTTCCTGTAGGCTCCCTTTAGGAACTGGAAGACTGCTTTGATGTCTCTTTGGAGTCTTCTCTTCTCCAGGCTGAACAACCCCAGCTCTATCAGCCTGTATTCATAGAAGAGGTGCTCCAAACTTCTGATTATCCTTGTGGTTATCCTCTGTACTCATTCTAATACATCCATGTCCTTCTTATGTTGGGAGCCCCAGAGCTGAATCCAGTCCTCCAAATGGATTATCATGAGAGCAGAGGGGGAGAATCTCCTCCCTCAACCTGCTGGCCTTGCTTCTTTTGATGTACTTGAGGATATGGTTGGCCTTCTGGGCAGCAAGGGCATATAGCTGGCACGTGCTGAGCTTCTCATCAACCAACACTAACAAAGTCTCTTCTCCTCAGAGCTGTTCTCAATCCTTTCTCCACCAGGCCTGTATTTGTATTTAGGCTTGCCCCAACCTTGGTGCATTGGTCACAATATCAAACCCTGAGGAACCCTACTCGTCGCTGGTCTCCACCTGGATATCAAGCCACTGACCACAACTCTTTGAGTGTAACCATCCAGACCACTGCTTACCCACTGAGTGGTCCATCTGTCAAATCCAAGTCTCTCCAGTTTAGGGACAAGGATGTCATGGGAGGTAGTGTCAAATACTTTTTGCAAGTCCAGGCAGATTAAGTCAGTTTTCTTCCCTGTCCACCAAAGCTGTGGCCGTGTTGTAGAAGACTACCAGGTCTGTCAGGCATGATCTGCCCTTAGTGAAGTTATGTTGGCTGTCACCAGTCACCTCGTTTTCCATGTGCTTTAGCATAGTTTCCTTGAAGATCTGCTCCAGGATCTTGCTGGGCACAGAGGTGAGACGGATTGGCCTGTAGTTCTCTGGCTCTTCTTTTTTTCTGTTTTTAAAACTGGGGGCTATGTTTCCTCTCTTCCAGTCAGTGAGATCTTCACTGGTCTGCCATAATTTCTCAAGTATGATGGATAGTGGCTTAACAACTTAATCTACCAGTTCCCTCAGGACCCACAGATGCATCTCATCTTGTCCCATGGAAACTTCAGATTCCTTAGATGGTCTGACACCTGGTCTTCTCCTACAGTGTGTAGTTTTTCATTCTCCCAGTCTTTGCCTTCTGGGACTTGGGCTATGTGGCTAGAGCGCTTGCTGGTGAAGGCTGAGGCAAAAAAAGTCATTAATTACCTCAACCTTCTCCATATCCTGGGTAATCAGGTGTTCCTTTTCCTTCTGGTGAGGGCCCACAGTTTCCTTTTATCACTGATGCATTTACAGAAGCCTTTTTTTGTTGCCCTTGATATCCCTGGCCAAATTTAATTGTAATATGGTTTTAGCTTTCCTAACCTGATCCCTGGGCATTTACACAAGTTTTCTGTATTTGTCTGAGCCTATCTTTCCTTCTTCCACCCTTTCTAGGCCTTCTTTTTTCTTGAGTTTGTCCAGGAACTCCTTGTTCATCCTTACAGGACTCCTGGCTTTCTTGCCTGACTTCCTCTTCATAGGGACTTGGAAGATGTGATCCTTGAATATTAACCATTCATCTTGGGCCCTTCTTCCTTCCAGGGCTTTGTCCCATGATATTCTACCAAGCAGATCCCTGCAGAGGCCAAAGTCTGCTCTCCTGAAGTCTGGAGTAGTGGGCTTGTTGTGCTCCCTCCTCGCTGTCCTCAAGATCCTAAGCTCTATACCAATTCGTGGTCACTGCATCCAAAGCTACCCTTGATATTCAAACTCCTAACCAGACAGCCTTTCCTGGTTGGTGAGAATCAGATCTGTCATATCACCTCTTCTTGTTGGTTCCTTTGACACCTGGAGAAGGAAATGATTGCCAATGCATTCCAGGAACCTACTGTATGGCTTATGTCCTGATGTGTTTTCCCTCCAACAGGTATTGGGATGGTTGAAGTTTCTCATGGGAACTAGAGCTTATGAATGTGAGGCTGCTTCTGTGTGTTTATAGAAGGCCTCTTCTGCTTGGTCTTCCTGGTCAGGTGGCTTGTAACAGACTAACACTATAATGTCACCTCTCCCTTCCCTCCTCGGAATCCTGACATATACATGTACACTCTCTGTCAGCTCCTTATCTATCTCCAGGTGAAGCTGCAAGAATCACCACCTGGGCCACTGCGTAGTAGAATGTATGTACTGAAACAAGGAAAGAAAGACTGCATTAAGACATTACTCTGTTTGGCAGCACTTCTATGGACAAAAGGGATGTTTCCTCATATTGATTTTCAGATGCAGTTCCCCGTTCACCACAATTTGGTTCCTGTAGTAATTGGTATGAAATCAATATTTTTTTATGTACCTCTCAGCCCACATCCCAAATAATCTTGTTTAAAAAGATAGACCCAATAGTCCAAAGGACAGTTAAACCTTTGGAATGCTTTTATATGAACAGGAATCAGAAAAAATTCATTGCCTGAAACCCCAAACTAAAATAACCTACCTCAAAGCACAAGTGAGGGAATGACAAGTTTATTATAAAATCATTTTGGTTTTGATTCCATAATGGATTTTGATGGAAAACTAAATGAATCATGTTATCTTGTATTTGTGCAGAGAAGCTCTGAACAGCTGCTGAGCTTTCCCCAGACACAATGTATATTCTGAATGGTTGGACACTTCTGGTCTTTTTGAAGGCTTGCCTGCAGTTGTTATGCTCTGCACAAGACGTATTTGCTCAAGGGGTCCAGTCATCACGCTAAATAAAATCGTTCACTTTGGTTGGCAAATATTGACTCAAGCTGTTATGCTTTTATGTATTTCAGAGACTCACAATGTTTGAGAGCTCAGCAAGCAAACAAGAACAGGTACAGGAAGTTATTGTGATGTTTTGGACTGATGTTTGTTTTTCTACTGCTGATGTATGTTCTCCATTGTGTGTGGCTTTTTACTAATGACCTTGTTATATAGTGCACTACTGATGATAAGGCCAAAGGCTTTAACAGAATACAAATACATTTCACATTTCCACTTGAAGAGTTTATTTTAATTGTGTTTTGAAATATACTGTACCCTAAAGGCGCTCTCTTCTCTGTAATGTACTTTCTAGAAATAAAATCCTGTGAAGAATGGAATGTATAATGGGGTGAGGTGTAATGGACAGTTTTCTACTCAATTGGATCTGATAGTATCCATTCAGCATAAATCTAAATCCTGAACTATGGAAGAAAATTAAACAAGAGGTCAGAAATAATGGTTTTACTGAATGTTTGGTTTATTCGTTCCTCTGAGGGAGAGAAATAGGCAAATATTGAAAAGCATCTTAAAGATTCCTAGTTTTTATGTGCCTTTTCCCATTTGTTACTCCTCTTGAAAAACTGCAGAGTCATGAGCATCCAACGTTTGTTTTGCTAATTGTAGGATATCTCAATTATTATCTTCCAGGGTGTTTCAGGGTGGTGTTTTGTTTTTGTTTTTGTTTTTGGTTTTTGGTTTTGTTTTTAATCAATTACCTCATCCCAGAGCTAACATGACCATAATCTGAGGTTTGATGCATCTTCAGAAGCTAGCATCATGCAGAAGTCATGCAGAAGAACAGTTTATAAAAAAGCACAGATTGATAAGCAATTGAGGAGGAAATCTGTCAATGAATTTAGAAAATGCTGGGTGATTTACTATGTTAAATAGATTAAGAAAAAACAAATCATGACTTCATTTTGTCACTGATTCTTTATGAGTGAATTAACTTTGGACTGCTGATCTTGAGAATGCTGGCCAGGTCTTGTAGGAGGTGGAATGTTTGGAAAAAATTCTGACATAAAAATGTGTCATCATGATTGCTAACTTTTTCTTATTTCTGTGCTGGGACTGAAATTTCATCTCTTTGAAATATCTAAGATAACGTTATATATATGTGAAGGAGCTTACAAATGTTCATAGCAAGCATGGACAAGTACTAGATGGAGAGTTTCCTTGGGGGATTACAACATGTGTGAACCACACCAAGCTCAGGAAATTCCCCCAGATGAAAGTAGTTGGAGACTAGGGGCAAGCATATTGCATCCTTATTCTTACATATTCTCTGATTCTCTATTACAAATGTTGTTTGAGAAAGAATATGAATCTCCATGAACCCCTGTATAGAAACAGGGAGGTGACTTAGCACTTGTGTGTTGTTTTCAGAGTGTAAAGGATAACAAACTCTGCCTACAACAACCCAGCATGAAATGGATTTTATGTTGATGTTGTGCTGGGCATAGCTCAGAAGAACAAAGGTTTGCAGGTTTCATAATCACAGAAATGACGTCTCATGAATTACAAAGCTATCCATAGGTGTATTCAAGTTACTGAGGGTCCCGTGAAAACTATCATGCCCTCCTAGGAATACCCCCCAGAATATTAAACTAACAGGCTACAGAATCCACTTGTACATTCTAACATGTGAAGAAAAGAAGAAAGGGACTTGAGCTTTCTTCAAGTTTTAACCCTCTTAACCTTTTCCAGCCTAATCTTTAGACAGAAATATCTATCTGAAAAAGTTAACGACAGAAAAAGCCTTTAGTTTCTTCATAGAAGATCTTCTGGTTTCTAGAGATATAGATACTATGCATCAGATGAAAAAGTGAACAATACAGGAAGAAACAATTCCTGGCTGAAGATCTGACTCCAGCAGGATAGTAATTTTTTGTCATTATTTGCTCTTCATACATCCAAGAAAAGAATGCAAATAGAATGATATACTAAGCATCTATTCTCCAATGATAAAATGGAAGTGTAATGTTTAATCAGTAGTTATGTGTCCTGATTTTTATGGTATGGGCTGACATACATACCGCAAAGAGTTGAAACAAATTAGTCACACAATAATTCTGGGATGCTGCAAGAGGAAGTAGCTTAATTACTGAGGTTAATGCTAGTTAAATTTTATCTGCTTTAAAAATGATGAAAGTATGCATCTTGCCAGTAGAAGAGTCAAAACAGAGAAATTCAGAGAGAAATAACCTAAGGCTTGTTTCTAAGATTATTCCAAATTAAATTTCTAAAAGATCTTGTTGCAACAAATTTAGAAATACAGATTGGGTGCAGTAATTACATGTTAAAATTCTATAGTCTATGCGCATGTTGTCAATAAAAAGATCACAGTGACTCAAAACTGTTAGTTTGATGAAGTTAACTTAGAGGAGGAGCAGAAGTGCTGTTGTGAAACAGTGTTTGTTAAAAACTTTGCTAGTTTATGTGGATTGTGAAAATGTTATTTGTTGTCCATTAATAATATGTTTTTAAACTAATCGCACTATTAATGAAAATCAGATATACTCTATTGTTTATTTCAGCCTTCTTAAAATGGTAAGGCTCACAATTCTGTTAGAAACCAAGCAAGTAAGAAACGACATTTTAAAATTCACATTCCAAATTATGGAATCAAAAATGAAGTAATTTTCTGGTCTTTCCAAGAGTCAAGTAACTCTCTGGAATCATTGCGAATCAGTGTTTGCTTTGTAACTACAACAGATTATCTGGATAAACCTCTGTTTACTAGACAGATCAGGAGAGTACATAATTGCCTAAAGTTCAGTGGCAGAGGTTAGGTCACTCAGAGCTTGCTTTCTGGGAACATGCTGGTTTGTTCAAAAATATTATTAGAACAACTGTTTCTCATTTTGGGGTTTCCATTTACTACATCTGTGATTACTGATTCTCCATGAAATAAAACTGAAGATTGAGCATATGATTTTCCCCCAAAATACAAATTCTTCTAGTATAAGACAATTGAAGGTGACATGATTGTCTTAAAATAAATAAATAAATAAATTAATTAATTAATTAATGTGTACAGTAACGAGAAGAAAGTTTTCTTAGCTTAAAACAAACAACTACAGGTACATATTGTAACTACAGACAAACAGTAGTGAATTCCACAATAAAAAGACTCTGGAAGAACACTCATTTGCTGTCTGTTTTATCTTTAAACTGAGTCTAAGCTCTCCTAAATTTAAACATCAGTTGACATTTTTCTTTGGAAAAAGTCCACCCAGGCACTTAAGAAACAAGGTAAGGTCTTCAGTGCTGTGTTGCAGCAGAACAGCCTTTTCATCCTCTTAGAGCATTAAGGCCTGCATTGTTCTTTGAATATCTTAGCTGTGGTTCCTAATTCATGGTTCTCCAGCAGAAGCTGGAGAGATGGGTGGTGACTGCAAACTTTAACAGGCGTAATCTAGCAAAATGTTGAAAACCTTGAGACCTAACTGAAATTCCAGAGCTTTTGCAGTATGTGTTTCTATGTAAAATATTTTACAGAAATTAAATACTAAATAGGTCTTATATTTACCTGGAAACTGTACTCAGGTCACAGTATACAGTAAGAAACATTATGCGCTATTGCAATGTAGAAATCTTTCAATGAGTTGGACTATTCTGTATTGACTGAATTTTGTTGTTGTTGTTGTTTTCCAGCAAATACTATTGATTTCTTACTGACACCCTAGATATATTTTAATATCTATTTTTTAAATTATGTGTTCCACAATATAATACAACACTCTGCCTCTTCAGTAATTGCTGTATGCATATATGCTTTAAGCTAAGATGAATACAAATATTTTTTCCACCTAAAAAATATAAATATATATTTATATTTTAAACTGAAAAGTTTGTAATGCAGAAGCAATTTTGTAGGTATAAAAATGGATGACACTTCTGCATTTCTTCCTTTACAGAACTCCCATTCCAGAGTAAAAACACTGTCCCTGATGGAAATAAGGGCATTATGGTAATGGTTATAGTCCCTGCTTGAGCAAGGGGGGGTTGGACCAGATAACCTCCAGAGGTCCACTCCAAACTCTGCAATTCTGTAGCCTGTCATTTCAAGTTATATATCTGTTAATATAACTGTAACTGAAGGGTTTAAGTACCATTTACATATGGAAGCTGCTTCAGACTTGTTTATCACAACATTGAATACAATAGTTGTGACAAGACCTTTACACTAGTAATACTTAACAGCTCCTGGGCCTTTGGACAGTTGTTTTTCTTTCTTGATGATGGTTGAAGGACATTACAAAGAGAAAACAAGAGAAAGCTTGTGTTGGGAAGGATGGCTGTATGCCTGGCAGTGATGATGTAACTGTGTGACTGAGAGCTGTGAATGAATGACTGGTGTCATTCTCCACCAGGAAGCACCTGATTTCTCCCCACTGTCTCCTGTAACAAAGCAGACAGATAGCTGGGACAGACTACTGATGGGAGAGACCACTCCTTTAGGGCATGCCCTCCCATTCAAGACAGTCTATTGCCTGTCCCTTGGTGCTTTTGTTGTTGTCTTTGCACTAACACTATTGTCTTTGTGTAGGAGCAGTGATTTAGCCCTTTAGCTGGAGCCAGTTTAAGGCTGGTGTGGCTTTCATTTGTTGGGCCACTAGACAGTGCACTTGCTTGAGAATTTAAATTGAGAACTTAATTAATTAAAAAACACAGAAGCAAAATGTTAAGGCAAAATATAAACAGGTTAAAGGGCTAAGTCCAGGAAATAAGTATTTGGAGAAAGGAAAACACTGATTAATAATATGGGGCCCTTTTACAGATGAAGATGCACTCTTCTTTCTTCCTTACACAGAACTGGATAGATTTATTTCAGAAAGGATAATTGATTTTCTCCTTAGCAGGATGCAAAGTCAAGATAGCTGGTAATTTAAGACATTGAAGGTTATTGGTGAATTAGATTGACAGGATTGAGGGAAAACAATCTAGCTACTGTAAAAGCAAAGTGATTTTTATTTTATTTTATTTTATTTTATTTTATTTTATTTTATTTTATTTTATTTTATTTTATTTTATTTTATTTTATTTTATTTTATTTTATTTTATTTTTTTGAGCTGATATGGGCAAAAAAAAGAGTACTGAAAAAGAAGAATTAAAGTAACCTGAGCAATATCTTGTAGCTTGTGGTCATAGATATTTTGACTGTCATGAAGCTCATATTGATATGATAAAAGGGGACTGAGTTGAATGAATAATTCTTGGATCTTCATTAAGAATTTGTTTCAGGATTCATCATGTGATGATGTTGCTGAATTAAAACCAAAGGCTGTAAACTGCTGCTGAAGATAAGCTTTCTGTATTTACACATATGTGAAACTCCTAATTTATTTATTTATTGTATATTTGTTTTATTTAGTTTGTTTCTTATTATTTATTACTGTTTATAAGCAAGGAACTAGGTTTGCATGGATTTCATGAAGATAGAAAAAAATCTGTCTTATTTGTGGTGCAGGAAGGTGTAGTGCAAGCAAGTACTGAATAAAACTTCAATGAGTCTATGACTGGCACTAGCTGACGTACTACCAATAGTGGGTGAGATGAGCACTGTACTTGTATGGTGATCCTTCAGACTGAAAGAGTGTGTTAATTCAGAATGCTCTTTTTTTTTTTTTTACTTTACGTTGTGTATTAAAAAAAAAAAGAAGTTGCAATCTTTGTTGTATAACAGATGAAATAACAGTAAGTTAATATGTATGTGGTCCATTTCACTTTGTCTTTTTAACTACTATATTCACAATGAGAAAACAGAAAAATAGTTATGTCTGTAATTTTGAAAGAGGGTACATAAGAAGTCTGGATTATACATATCTTAAGAAAATGGACAGAAAAAAAAGACACCTAACACATACAGAACACAAAGAAAGCACTAGAATTAATTGACTTTCACTCTACCGTAGAACACACAAGCTACAGAACTAGTAAACAGTTTGTGTCTGTCCACCTTACCCTTTTTTTGAGTCTAATAATTTTTTACAGTTGATTAAGTTCCTCATTAAGAGTTGGCAAGATACGGATTTTCGTTGAAGTACTGCCATATTGTGTTGTATTCTGTGTTTTGTATCTAAGTTATGATAATAGATATGATTAGGTTGTACAAATGACATAAAGTTCAGTTGCAATGTATGGAGCCATTGATAGGTTCTCTTTAATAAAGTAGATGTTTATTTTCTGCTTCCCCCTTCCCCCCCCCCCCCCCCCCCCCCCTCAAAAACAAAAAAGAAATTGGCCTTTTAGTGTGCCTGGAATTGCATGGTTTTCAGAGAAGAAGTCAAAGAAACTTCTTTATGGGAAATGATTTTTTATTTATTTTATTTTTTTTCCCCCAACATCTGAAAAGTCTGCTGCAGATCACATCAGTTTTGTGTTCAGTTATGGCACCCAGAACCTGTTGGGCTCAGCAGAGCTGACTGTTGGTCTTTCTGAATCATCTGACTGTGAGTAATAGGTCCATGCACTTCCCTTGGAAATGGTAATTACTGTGCACAATGAGTACCTCTCCCAGAAATAACAATGTGCTCCACAGTAAGTATGGAATCAGTCCAGTCAGAAATACATGTGACTTTGAATATAATATTATCTATATTTTCTTGTTGACAAAATATTCAAAGGCTTTATTATTATTATTATTAATAATAATAATAATAATAATAATAATAATAATAATAATATTTCACAGGCATAAATCAATATGGCAACGTTTGAATATGAAGGAATAAGAAACACTAAGTACAGTTTTCAGCACTTCATAACTACTCGTTATGTTTATTTCCCAGTTTTCTTTGTTATTTGTTTCCTGTCTCTGCTAAGAGCCAACATATTTTTGGCTTTAAATTTGAAGTGTGAGGCACGGCCAATCAGTAGGAAATATAAAACAGATAAGATTCATATAAAGCCTTTGAACTGTTAAAATCTCTGAATAGAAAATGGATGTTAAATTGTTTGTATTTGGCACCAGAAGAAAAAAGTTCCATTTTTAAATTCAAAGCCTCTCCACCTTTGTAACTGAAAATAAATCACATGGGTCATATAAAGTTCCACTTTTGTAAAATCCATCATAGGTCCCATAAAAGTTTATTTAAGTCAGCAACTTTATCTGTGGTTTGTTTGAAAGTTATTCTGCAGATTAAAATTAGGTGTCTCTTTGCACTGTATCCTTTGGAAAAGTAGTGTATTAGTAACATGCTCATGACATAGTAAAAACACTGTTTTGTTAGTGTTTTAACACTTTAAAAAAGATACACAATGTTTCCATGTCATTCTAGGTTACCCATATTATCCCAATACTTTTAATTTGTTAAGGATGTCTGTCTAGAGCTGATGTCTCTATATTTTGCTGTTGTTGTTTTATTTTATTTTATTTTATTTTATTTTATTTTATTTTATTTTATTTTATTTTATTTTATTTTATTTTATTTTATTTTATTTTATTTTATTTTATTTTATTTTATTTATTAATAGGCAACAATCTTCATGGATAAACATCCAGAATTCTGTAGCTATATCAATTTGCAGGCTGTATGGAAATGTGCTGTCCCAGTTTTCTGAATATTAACAATATTAGAACTCAATGTTCACATTAGTGGTGATTTTTTTCTGTATCAATTTGTGCATCATTTTTTGTATCATATGTGTACAGGATATATCTCAGAGGTTCTGGATGGCAGTAAATCTCAAAGATAAAGTTGAGAACAACATCACCTTTGGAACAGTTAGGCATTGCTAATGAGTACTAATCATATGGCAATTCAGAGAGTGAGAAACAGTCTCTGGCATAACTGCAAGCTGTTTTGTGGAACATCTTATATTTCAAAGCCAGCAGAATCAGTAATAGCTGAAAAAGATGTTCACGACAGGCTTGCCAACATAAAAGCACTTCAGCAATTGAAAACATTCTCCAGAATCTGCAGTAATGGAAACCTCCTCAAAGGAGAAGCTTAACCTTGAATCCTTGTGACATTTTGGATTTGGTTGGAATACCCTTTCACTTATAGATTTGGTTGAGTAGACACTAATTTAATTCAGGGAGAAAAATCTCTTAAAATGATAATCAAGTGTTATGCAATTTTGGCAAAAGCATGGTTAGAGGGCTAGTATTTAAACTACTTATGCTCTTATCTTCTTTAGATCACTTAATGTAAAAAAAAAATCGTTAAAAAAGTACTTCTTTCCAATGTTTTCCCAAAGTAAAGATCATACAGCTACAAAGATTTCAGAAGACTGGGGAAACCCAAACCATTCTCATTGCATTTTCTCAGGGAGGTTGTAAACCAAGTTACAGAGGATGCGTAAGCTTCATCATTTAGATTTGAAAGGTCTTTTAGTCCAAATGATAGGGTATTATGAAATCTAGTGGATCTAGAGCTTGTGAAAATTCATGTGTTAGTTACACGTATTTTTCCTGCCCACCCCCTCACCCCCTTCCTCCTAACCCCGTCATCCCCCCAGTGAAAGGCAAGAGAAGGCAAATACATTTTTAAAAAATTCTATTCTGTAACTAAGAGAAACTTCACCAACGTGTCAATTTACATAACAAAAATCACAGAATACAATCATTTACAATAGGGTCTACTTGCAAATGCAAATAATTCAACAGCATTAATGATTGACACTGGATTTGATAAAGGTGACTGTATAGCAGATGCCTTACTAATTACGTGCCTGACTGTACAAACACAGTAAAGTGCTGTAAAAGTATATAAAATAATCTTATTTTGCTCAGTATTGAGAAGAACTTGCAGTACTCTCAAGATAAAATGAATAGTTGTCAAGGTTGAGAGAATATGAAAGACGCATTTTTTAAACACAAAACTGATGTCACTTCAGTCTTTTTGGATCACATCATTTGGATTTAGAAGGATATCATTGAACTGAGGAAATGATCTCACCCTGCAGCATAAACATGGCCTGTTCTGAGGATATGAAACTCAGAGCTGGAAAATCAGAAGTCTTCAGAGGAAAGAGAGAAGTTATTGAAGAAGAAGAGTTTTATGAAAATAGATAAAATTTCTCCAAATAAAGTGTGTGCTTTGTAATGAGATTCTCATATATCTCAACCAGCAGCTGCAACCTTGTTGAATTCCCCATTTGGTGCTAATCAAGGCAAAATTTAACACTCGTTTTCAAGAAATACTGGTGAACACATCAATGCTGGTATTACATGAATGGTCAGTTATTTTTCTGGATTTTGACTGAAGATACTTGCTAAAGATGCAAATCTGCTTTTTTTTTTTTTTTTTTTTTTTCCAAAACTTTGTGAATAGTTACTATCTGGATTTCTATAACAACCTTCAATTACCATTGTAGCCTTTGGACCAAAGTTTGTGTAAACTTGATGTTAACTTTTGGATGACTTAACTTTCTTAAAAGTGGGTATAGAACTCAAAGGTTAATCAAATTCTAATTTTCATAGTTGCTGTGGGTGGGAGGGGATGAAGATGAAGGAGCCAGACTTTTCTCACTAGTGCCCAGTAACAGGGAAAGAGGCAGTAGACAGAAAGTGAAAATTCCATCTGTACACAAGAAATGCTACATTTTAATGTATTTTTTAACTGTGAGGATAATAAAACTTAAGTGCCTCCCTCCCCCCCCCCCCCCAAAAAAAAAAAAAAAAATAATCCCAACCCTATGAAAAAGAATTAGGAACATTTGAGTAATTTAATACTGGATAACTTACTGGTCTTCACTATCGATAAGAGCTTTAGAAATGTATTCACACAGTTCTATTTGGTTGGTGATTTGACTGAAATGGGAGCTCCTGAGAGATATTACCAAACCCATCCTATTCTCAGTCCTTAGTTGTAGTCCCATGTCAGCATAAAAGCAAAGGCCAAGAGAGCTCTATGCTAAAAGCTTTATTATTTGAAATAACTTTAACATAAATATTTCTGGGTATAATAGAAGGCCACTGAATCCACATCTATTTGTAGATTAATATAATGTTGCTGTTTGGAATTAGTTTAATTCTGCATTTGGGTAATCAGGAGTATCATATAATTGGTCGAGGAAGTTAGTGACAACTGATAATATAACATGTTAGGAGATGTCTGTTCTTAATCATACAGGAGCATGTGTTTACCTTCAAGTACTCTTGAAAGTTTATAACTAAAAAACAACCAGGAGGAAAAGTGATAGGCTACCACATTAATTACTTTGCTAGATTTGGGCTTTTAGAAAATATGTCTTTTCCTGAAATCAGAGAAACCAGCCTTAACCTTTCTTTTCATCTATGTTGTAGGCTGTAGAGATGAAGGGGTGGAAGCTCCTGTGCCAGGTACTCTCCTACCAGAGTCCAGATATGACTTGCTTAGTGATTTAGGAGGACCACTGCAAGGGAACCCAGTAGTTGAGCCCTATCTGGAGGTCTGAAGAATGCAGTGCTTTGAGGATGAAGTAATACTATGAGCTCGTAAGTCAAAAAAGGGCTGCAAAGACTTTTCATGTTACATTCCAAGGATTAATACTTTCCTATTACATTGTTTAGATATCGTGATTTTGAGACATGAAATTATAATATTTTACATTTACAGACAGCATTCATGGTTTTCTTGTCATCTCTATGTTCATTTTTTGAAGATTATGTAACACTGATTCAAGGGATATGTGTGTGTTTAGGGAATGACTGAAATATTAACGATCTAGTTACTAGGCTTAACTGATCTTGTTTTGAAACTGTTATGAGTGTGTTTGAGTCCCAGGTTAATTTTTATAATACCAGAGTTTTGGAAAAAGAATTGAATTCCATGAGATTTTCTTTATCTGTGTTTCCCATCTGGTTTGCTGTTACAAGCATTTAATCCTGTGTTTGTTGCCAATGTTTCCCAGAAAGCCTTATAATTGCTTGGAATTTGTATGAACAGTTCCAGTCTGGTGCACAATTAGGGATGCACTATAAAATTTTCATTGCTCGATTTAGTTGAAATTATAAGACGGATGGGGAACAATAATGTCCATAGTTGTACCAAATAAAAATGACTACTGGAAATTTGCAAGAGGGAAAATTTAATGGTAACTATTTCTTTTTCTTCTACTTCAAGGATGAGGAGAGAGGGAAATGTAGCAATTGAATTTAAAAAGAATGCCTGATGTTCTATGATTCTTTCATTTTTTTTTCCCTTACTGTTGTGTATCTAAAAACTGGAACCCACAATTCAGAATATGTTTATGTGCCTCTTTAAGAGGTTGATGTGCGTTTTTGGAGGATATATAAACATAACATGTTCTTTCCCTTCACCAGGAAAATAAATGTAAATATGTTATTGTTTTTATATAAACAAAGGGTTCGCTTTCTTATTTTGTTGACTCACTTGCTGATGCTGCAGATAGGCATATATTTAGTAATTGTTGGCAACTGACATCACATGTCATTAAAAAACCTGGCAGATTAGTCAGTAGGAAATCCCTTTCCCCACATGGCTCTGACTGGAGGTGTTTTTGAAAAGAACCTCATGTTTACAACTTGTAGCAAGATATCTAAAGATAAGATACCTTAAAGATACCTTAAAGATACCATTTCTTTTCATTTGAAACTGATACAGTTTCAAAAAATTATTATGTCTTTAGACACATTTGCAGTGAAGTCAGTAGGAGCTCTGTTGTACGTCTGTAAGAGTTCAGACTGTAACAACAAATGTACTTTTCTTGAACATTTATGAACAGGAGAACCTATGTAGTTGTGCAGTACCATGTCCAGTGCTGTTTGACCTAGTCTAGGTAGTGGAATACATTGGCTATTTGCTTTAACTAGTTTGCCTCATTGTGAAGCAGATCGAATAGCTCTGTTTCAGGTCTGTTTCTTTGACTACAAGGACATTTTTGGACTTTTTTTTTTTTTTTTTTTTTTTTCCCTGATTGTACTGCTAGTATTCCTGCTGTTACCTGACACCTTGTGATAAATAGTAATCAAGGGATAACTGTAATGGTCTTGTGTGTAGGTTTCCAGGTTGCTGAGCTTGAGAAATGAGGGAAGAAGGTAAAATTCTTCCTATATCACCTTTGTTCTCGAAGTCCAGGCACCCATGCCCACTGAAAAACAGGCAGAAATGTAATCTATGTTTCTGAAACCACTCAAACATCTGACAGAATGGAAAAACAGTTTAAGGACAGGAATTTGATATGTGACCCAGTTCAAAAAAGTGTCTGTGACTAAGTATCAGTTTGAAATAGTAAATAGATATGACAGCTTTCCCACACCTTATGTTTATATTAGGCATTGCAGTCTTACTGCTTTTTCATGAGGAAACATGTCAGTATTTGTGACAAAATACTGATGTGACAGTCAGGACATAAATAGCCTGTTTGTTATCTTTACTAGTAAAGACCTGTGTTTCCTTTAATAAACAGCATATTATATATTTTATTGTGTGTTAGATGAATATAGAATTTATGGTGAATAATTTCTTAAACATAAATTGTTGAATAAAACTTTTTTTTTTTTAAGCGGTCACCAAAAGCTGGAGTAGGTAGCCTGACACATGGAATATATCAAAATGATAGTGTTGTTTTACAAAATAAGTAGTTACATTGGCAATCTCTCTTTTACATACTGTATTTCAATGATTTTGAAAGTATCTATCTATTGCTTAGAAATTTCCTTGAGAATAATGAAAAGTGACTCTATTCCTCCTCTAGGCATGTATGCTTTCACTGTTCTGAATAACTACTTGATAACAATATTTAGTTTGGTGGAATAGGAAGGTATTTGAAGCCAAACAAAGTACACAATACATTGCAATAGATTTAATGCAGAGATTGAAGAAAAAATTATATGGTATTCTTTATCCACATTATCATTTCTCTTTGGTCTATATGAATTCGTGGACATGTTTTTGCATAAGAGCAATGATGGTTTGGGCCTAGATGGGTCATTGCACTTCACTTATCTGTTCTAGTGGGAATTATAATTGGTATTTTCAGTGTCATAAGGTCTAGTCTCTTTTGATGCTGCTATGAAGTGTTCAGGTAGGAAGGAAATGGAGACATAACACATATTTGGTTATACAATATATAGTTTTTTTCCTTTACATATAGATTCTGCCCCTGGGTAAACCAGGACACCATGGGTATCCACCAGGGGTTTGTGCTGAAATAGATAAGTTGTATTCAAGTCATATTAAGGAAACAGAAATTCTATAAAGTGCATTTATGCCACTTAGTTTAGCCCACTAAACTTATTCACTTTTCCCCACTCTCCTGTGCATGTAAGATTTTACCAATGCAACATCGCTGGAGAATTGGAGTACTAGAAAGATGGATTACATTAATGGTTTACAATTTTACAGGTTGTTCACAAAGGCACCAAATCACTTTGGCCATTTGTGAAGAAAGTCTTTGCACCTGTCACAGATTTTTCCAAAAAGAATTGCCCATGAAAGGGTGCAAAGGAGATGAACATTTAAATGGTCCTTCCATGTGAAGGACCAGAATGGATTCTTCATGCTTATAAAAAAATTACAATAAATTCATCCTGCTATTAAAAACAAACAAACAAACAAACAAAAACATAATATGGAATGGAATGGTTTATTTCTTGAAATCAGTCTTGCTAATTTTCCCACGAGCTTATATTTGTATTCATTTTTCATTAATATTTTAAAAGTAAATAAAGCCATCAGTGAAGTGTAATAGGATCACAATGGAGTAGATATTTATCAGTGGTTAGAAACAGCATACAACATTTTATGACTTAATATACACTCTTTTCAAAGTCAGACTGGAGAGTAGATTCATTGGAATTGGATTCTTTTTGGTCAGAAATGTCAAATGACTTTTGGATTTGAACCTTGGTTTCCGTGGAGTCTAGATTTATGTTATCATATTTGTCATTTAATTAAGTATAACTGTATGAAAGCTACAACAGCTGCTAGACCAACAACTTTTATCTAACTGCTTTGGAAACAAGTTGATGTTGGCGATGACTGCTAGTGCTTGCCAAAACACATATATTTATGATAGTGATGTTATCAGTTGCAGAGTTCTCAATGGCTTTTTACTTCCTTATAGCTCAGCCATGGCTTTCTCTCTTTAGCTCTGCACTCTGGATGAACATCTCCACAAGACATGCATGGTGTCATCACTGGGGCATGTTCTTTTCATCTTCTCATTAGACTTGTCTTGCTGGCCTGATCAATGACTTCCTAAAGTAGCTTATAGGGTCACAAACACTGAGAAAACTCACAATATTGTTTTTGCAGAACATCAGTCAGTTCCTGACAAAAAGCCCTCCTAGGAGGCTGTGCCTCAGCTTTGGACTCCCCATGGTACACCTTTTTTTTCTCAGCTTTCCTGCATGTCACTGACAGCGAGCAGGAGACACTTTCGTGACATCAGTGACTGAGATCCCTGAAAATGGAGGGGAGGGAGATGCAGGTGATACCAGGATGGCCATCATCCCATCTGTGAAGAAAAGGAGAGACATTGAAATTTGTTGTAATGTGGGAAGACCACATTATGCCCTTTGACCCCAAAGCTGACTCCCAGGTATAAACACTAATATTCAAATATCTCAGAAAAGGATCTTTGTAGCCTCTCTCAGATCCTGTTCACTCCCTTCAGCATCATGTTGCCTACAAATGCGGGGTATATGACTCTGAGGAAAATGAAGAGGAAAAATCAGACACAAGATTGACTGAGAATATTGTAAGCCAGTGGTGCTATGGATGACCAGTTGAGCTATGCTTATTTAATATTGATCAGAGAGTGCCGTGAAAATGACTTTCACTAAGCATTATTTCAAAAGACAATAGGGTGACTGTGGGAGTGTGGCTACGGGGGTCGACAACCCCTGTGGTTGGTGATAACATCGGACTCTTAGCGATGAGGCCATGAGGAATGTAAAGAGTTTAGAAGGAACAAAGAGGGGTGATTCAGGAGACGCCTTGTTGTCTCGGACTGCTTGTTCTCCAGCCATTGGTGGGTGTTTGCTGTTGCTGGGCCAAGTTGTTGACCAATGAATAGTTAGTGGAAAAGTACAGCTGTAGAGTAAATATATGAGAGGGGAACCTGTCCTCAAAAAGGGGGAGTTGAAGTTATGTCATCAATATAGTAGTAGCAGTTACTCATCCTAAAAGAACCCTGGTGTCCGTGTGATCATTACAACACAGGTGACAAGGAAAATTTTACTAGGTCAAATATGCTGTGCAACAATCTACAGAAACAATAAATGAAAATTGTCATTATATGATGAGGATTTCTTTCTTTATTTATTTTATCTTTTATTTTTCCCACGAGAATATGAATGATTCATTCTTTGATTCATTGGTTTCTGGGATAGAAAATAAGTTGGACAGCCAAAAAATCAAACAATTATATGTTATCTGTTATCTGAATTACACTCTAAATCTAAAATGTCTTCTGGAGATAAATTCATGCAGTTTTAGGACCTTTTTAACTTTATCAGTTAACTCAACAGATTCCAAGTCATGTTGACTTTCTCTAGTTTGCTGTTTCTTTCCTCAATTCCCCTCACAGCTAGAAAATTATATTTTATTTCTAAACTGGATTTATCTAACTTCACTATTCAACTGTTGATCCTTAATATACCATTGGCAGCAAGCTTAAAATGCTTCCAAGCATAAACCATCTTTTTCCTCCGTGAGTTCCTGTGCACAGTGAACAAGTCACTTCTCAGTCCATATTCTGAGAGCAGAATAAACTGGGATCCTAGATCCTCTAAGTCTAATGTCGTAACACTCATCTCTTTTTAGTTCTTCTTCAAACTCTCTAATTTATTCTCCATCCTTCTTGCAGAATAAATAGTAGAACAGAACAAAGAAATGAACCAGCTATTGAGGTTGCCCCCAGAAATGCAATTGCAATAGTTTTGTTAATTCTACATGTGTTGCACTCTTCTTATAAGTGAAGCCATGCTATCTGCCAAGGAAGAGTGAAAGAGTAGTATAGATGAATTTATCAGTGAAATTGCAGCAGGATGGTCTCCATCTGATTTAATCACAGTATGTTAGCAACTTAATTTGTGCACCAAGAATTGAGCATCTGAACTTTAGATAAGGACTATGCATCTATAAATATTTTGTATGTTTGTTTGTTTCTCATTGTTACAAGATAAATGATTAATAAGATAATAATTAATAAGATATTAATAATTATTAAGATAATGATTAATAATAAATGAGAAACAAACAAAGTTTTCTCCCTTTCATAAACACAGAATTTGTGGAAAAAAAAATAAAAAGTCACATTTATTACATAAGCTGTATCCAAGAGCACCTACTTTTGTGACTAATCTTCTGGAAATGCAATCCTTACAAGTTAAATATCAGTGAAGATAAAAACTTTCTGTTATGTTTCAGAGAGTGCAAGAGAGTTTGTAATGGGAAGTGCAGAGAATTACAAAATATGTTAAGTACGCAAATCTATAGACATATATAGAGATAGAAAACTTGGTGTGCTTGGCCTGTTACTTAATGTTGATAATTGTGTTGCACCATAGTCACCATTGCATTATTTCATATTATGTCAATATAGCACCATCTAAACTGATGCTTTTATTCAGGGATAAGGAAACAATAAAGCAGCAATTTCTTAAGACTTGAATATTAAAAGTTTGAGCAGATTTTATAGCTGTAAATTCATAAATATTTTAAAAGGAGAATTCTAGATACTGAAAATTCCCTCCAATCTGAAAATCTGTATGCTGAAAAACTATTGTGGAAAAAAACAAGCAAAAAACAACAAAACCCACCACCACCACCACCAAAAAACAACCCTATCACCAGTAGCTTATTGTGTAGTATTTCTTTTTTATATATATATATTTTTTTCTATCAGATATTAGAAATTAAGAATACAAATGGACTTACATGCAGCAATATTTTATGTTACTTTATATGTAAACTCCTTAATGTGTAGGAGTAAAATCAGAAAGATTAAGGAGCATTAGAGGTCAGTTAAAATTAGTTTGATCCTGTGGAAAAATGCTGATGACAAGCATCAAATCAACTTAGACATTTCTTTTGATGTTGAAGCCTCCTTATGGTGTTTTAGGATAAAGGCAAATTCACTGGTTTCTTGCTTAAATGTAATCCTGAACTAGTCATACTTGAACTTGTGTGTTACAAGAAAATGTAATCATGAATTTAAAGCAGGAGCCTTATTCTGAAATTATCAGGTACTTGAAGTAAAGTGCGCTGAATGGATTTTTCATTATCAAGATGCTAGTTGTATTGCAGTATCAGCAGTCCTGGCTATCGGGGGAGGTCCCAGTTGACTGGCGGCTAGCAAATGTGACGCCCATCTACAAGAAGGGCCGGAGGGCAGACCCGGGAAACTACAGGCCTGTCAGTTTGACCTCAGTACCAGGGAAGCTCATGGAGCAGATCCTCCTGAGAGTCATCATGCAGCACTTGCAGGGGAAGCAGGCGATCAGGCCCAGTCAGCATGGGTTTATGAAAGGCAGATCCTGCTTGACAAACCTGATCTCCTTCTATGACAAAGTGACGCGCTGGGTGGACGAGGGAAAGGCTGTGGATGTGGTCTACCTTGACTTCAGCAAGGCTTTTGACACCGTCTCCCACAGCATTCTCCTCAAGAAACTGGCTGCTCTTGACTTGGACTGGCGCACGCTTCGTTGGGTTAGAAACTGGCTGGATAGCCGGGCCCAAAGAGTCGTGGTGAATGGAGCCAAGTCCAGTTGGAGGCCAGTCACTAGTGGCGTCCCCCAAGGCTTGGTGCTGGGGCCGGTCCTCTTTAATATCTTCATCGATGATCTGGATGAGGGCATCGAGTGCACCCTCAGTAAGTTCGCAGATGACACCAAGCTACGTGCGTGTGTCAATCTGCTCGAGGGTAGGAAAGCTCTGCAGGAGGATCTGGATAGGCTGCACTGATGGGCTGAGGTCAACTGCATGAAGTTCAACAAGGCCAAGTGCCGGGTCCTGCACCTGGGGCGCAATAACCCCAAGCAGAGCTACAGGCTGGGAGAGGAATGGTTCAAGAGCTGCCAGGCAGAGAAGGACCTGGGAGTGATGGTGGATAGTCGGCTGAATATGAGCCAGCAGTGTGCTCAGGTGGCCAAGAAGGCCAACGGCATCCTGGCTTGTATCAGGAACGGTGTGACCAGCAGGGCTAGGGAGGTGATCGTCCCCCTTTACTCAGCTCTGGTGAGGCCGCACCTCGAGTACTGTGTCCAGTTTTGGGCCCCTCGCTACAAGAAGGACATCGAGGTGCTTGAGCGGGTCCAGAGAAGGGCGACGAAGCTGGTGAGAGGCCTGGAGAACAAGTCCTACGAGGAGCGGCTGAGGGAGCTGGGCTTGTTCAGCCTGGAGAAGAGGAGGCTCAGGGGCGACCTTATCGCTCTCTATGGGTACCTCAAGGGAGGCTGTAGCGAGGTGGGGGTTGGCCTGTTCTCCCATGTGCCTGGTGACAGGACGAGGGGGAATGGGCTTAAGTTGAGCCAGGGGAGTTTTAGGTTGGATGTTAGGAAGAACTTCTTTTCTGAAAGGGTTTTGAGGCATTGGAACAGGCTGCCCAGGGAAGTGGTGGAGTCACCATCCCTGGAAGTCTTCAAAAGACGTTTAGATGTAGAGCTTAGGGAAATGGTTTAGTGGGGACTGTTAGCGTTAGATCAGAGGTTGGACTCGATGATCTTGAGGTCTCTTCCAACCTAGAAATTCTGTGATTGCACTTAGACTAGAAATTCATTTTTGAGACCTGAGTACATAGGATGAGCCATGAGGAAGCTAGGATTTACTGAAATACATAGACTGTACAAGTATGAGATAAGGTTCAAGATGATTTTAGACCACAGGAACAGGTCTGCTTTTAGTGAGGATAGTACACAACTACTATTTTTTTGTTGTTGTTGTTGGGGGGCGGAGGGGAGGAGGGCTGTATTTATTTTATTTTTTATTATTTTTATTTCTTTTACTTTTTACTTAATATTTTACTCTCAGTAGAAATTCAAGCATGGAAATAGTTATTAAGGATGAAAGTGCTGATGCTAGTTCAATTTCTTCTAGCTCTCAAAACTGCCATAGGCTCTCTACTGCTTATCTACATTGTGGTGTGCTTAGAGGCAAAGTACACCTCTGTATTTCACTTGTGCAAAGTAAGCCTCAGCAACATTCTCTGTTACACATTTTGTCTGAAGCATTGCTTCTTGTTATTTTTTTCCTTTTCTTAAATCCATCTCATCAAGTGATTTCAGTAAGATGACAAGAATGTGGTGTAGGGAAAGGTGGAGGGAGAGGAAGGAGTGAATGTAAAGGGTAAAATTTGAGATGATGCTCAGACCTTGCCCAGGTGTTCTGCTACACACCTGTGTTAACTGTCAACATAAAAGACTAAGTTTAAAGTAGTTAGCTGTAAAAATATCCCTGTAGCGTGGCAGTATCCTGCTGCAACTCGTCCATTTCTGTGCTGTTTCCCCTCAGCTATGATGCTTCTCTGTTGCGTCACTGTCCAATCTTGTTCCTACCTTTGCATTCCAGAACTTTGGGCACTGTATCTTGGAGGACACTTGAATGACATAACTGCATAATGATTAAACTCACTTGGTAATACACACGATACCAAGAGATAATGTAAATAAAAGAGCCTTTATTAATATGGCGCCTATTATTTTGGTAAATAAACAATATATTAATCATTAAAGTATGCTGTTTCAAAATGAATGTTACATTAGTCACTAAGTAATTCTCTGTAGAAATGAAGCAAATTGATTGTAGTTATTTTTTAGATTTCAGTTACTTCCCTATAAGCATTTATGACTCAGGAATCCAGTCTGCCTGGTTTCTTGCTCTCTGCTCACCTGGAGCTGCCAATGTCTACCTACATACTGTATACAATGCTGTAGCTTTTAAGACAAAAGTACTCAAACATGTGCTTTTTCAAACTTCAATCCTTATGGTCCACTGTAAGATTGATGGGAAGAATGTCATTCCAGTAGTTTAAGGAAACATTAAAATAAAACATATTTTCTTCTTAAAGGAAATTTGTAAAGTTAGGTCAAATTGTCTTCTTGTATGATCATGTGTCATAATTAGATTTTCTCTCTCTCTTTCTTTCTCACTAAGCTTATGTCTTTCATGAATTCTCAATTTTGTAATTTAAGTATGAAGAGCGGAAATGAAAATTAGGAAATACTGGTATGGTCGAATGAATAATTCTTTCCCTCTAATTTCCTTTGAATTTAAGGATACAGTAATTCATTCTTATCCAACACTTAGCAAAAAGCAGCTCCTATTTAATCTTTGTAATCCTGGCTTTGAAGCTGCTGCTCCTTTGTAATTTTCTATATGAGTGGCAATCACAGCAGTGGTTTTGATTAAATGATTACCCATAGGCCTGCTCTTGAATGAAATGATGGATGTACTTTGCTAAGATGCAAGTAAATGCTGCAAACCTGGTAACTTTCTCCAGTGTGAGTTCCAAATATTGTTATGTACTATTACTATGAATTGCTTGTGACACATAGCATAATATATTACTTTCTTTGAGTAGTTTTTTTTATTATTTTTTTTTATTGGGGGAGGGGAAAAAATTCTGTCAAAGGTCATATGTCTCTGTAGGTTTTCTTGTAAGTGTGTATGTATAGACGGAAAGTGACTGCCTGTGTCAGCAAATGCTACCTCTGAAAGATCTTGAAGAGTCTAAAGATCTTTCTACCTTTCTCTGTTCTTTAAAGTGTTCATTTCCTCTTTGACATTTTTTTCAGAACTGTGTGAATCATGTCAAATCTTCTTCTATTAAGAGGCTGACAAGCCATTGTCTGAATGGCAATTCTACAAGCTACCAGCATGGGGATATTTAACATATTTGCTCTTATGTTTTCTCCATTTTGTGGGATGAGGGATTCAGTGGCACCTGCAAAAATAAGCACATAAGGTGAAACATTTGTAGACACATGAAAATCAGTGTGAAATTTTAACGAATTCACAGACTTTATGGCCTATATAACTTTTTGCAACTTTGTTTTTAATTATGCTTTATTTCACTTTTTTTCCCCAAAGCACTCTGTTTTACAAACCCACACTTGAATATTATAATTATTGTTTATTGATTCCTCTTTGTGGAAAGGAACAAAGTTTTCCCACAGCAGTATCTACCTAGTGGTACTAACATAACTGTGCCTCCCCTTCCTGGTATTGTACTATTTGGAAACTTTTCAGTCTCATTAAAATATGTATTTAATCATACAGACCAAAATTTGTCTCTGGATTTATGCGGAATATTCTTTGTGTAGAGAGAAAATCAGGAACTAAGTCCCGAGGAAGTATTTAATAGACTCTTCCTTTCTCCAGAGAAAGCAGTAGTCATTTTTTATTAACTGTATGGATATTTTATGCATTTCTTCTCTGGTAGTAACAGATAAAAGCATTCTGCACACTCCCCTGCAGCTTTCGCTACAGTGCTCTTCCTTGTTGGCTCCTTAGTGTTGTATAGAAATCCATGGACCTTTTGTAAAAAGCTATAACTTCTGTAAATGAGACAAAGCAAAAAAGCACAGAGAAACAGAGAATGGAGGTGGTAAAGGGAAAGGTCAAAGGAGGAAAAAATAACAGGAACACGAGAGGGACCCTTCGGGAAAAAACAAACCAAACCAAACAAAACTAAGAAAGGAAAATCAACGGAGAGAGAAGTAGAGAAAATAAATAAATAAATAAAAAGACAATAAAAAGGAGCTAGTATTTCTTCGTTGCCAACATTATTAATATTAGTGTAATGTTTACATAATAGTAATGTTCACAGTTGTGTTGTGAATTTTCCATACAGGTACTGTCCCATTGTTTCTGCAGTCTGATCTCTCACTTACCCTTGTGGTCACCACAGACCTCCCAGTTTTCCTTTCCTCTTTCTATTTATTTTTTCTCTCCTGAAACAGCCAGAAAGAATGCCTCATTTCACCCATGGCTCACAGCACTAGAGCTGTATTTTCTTTGAAATGCTGGCAGGTATGTTATTTGGGAATAGGAGAACAAGTGATGAAAAGAAGGAGAGAGAGTATGAGGACATGTAACAAAGAAGAAGCTACAGACTGAAAGGTGAAGAGGTTACTCCTCATCACCCTCACTACCAGACCACTGACATAACTGTGAAGTCTTTCCTTCTCCTCATTGTATCAGTGTGGTCTACATTCAGCACTAAAAATAATTATGTTTTTAAAATCTGGGTCATTTTGACAGAATCAAGCTAAGGAGAAATTTTCATGTTATCTAACAGATTTCAAGCAACAGCATCCTTCATGTGTGATTATGGGTGGTAACCAAACGTAGCTGCAATGAAAATATTTTTTACATAGCTTAGCTTTTAGTATTTTGTTGGAAAGTAGTAAGCCTAGTGAAGAATGAATGCAAGATATACTGCTGTATACTTTTGAAAATATTTGAAAGACAGTGCTGTAGACCAATGTGTTATGTACAGCTTGGTGTGGTGTTATTTAAAATTCATTTATCAGTCTCTTTAGGTCATTGTTAGTTTACCACTTCAGAAATTATGAAAAACAGTGTCGAATACAGGACATTTGTCAAAGTCACTTGGCTTATTGTTCTTTTGGATAGTCCTCTAAATATTAGGATAATGGGAGCTCTTCTCATACTGTGTATGATCAAAGCTTACTGATGTTTATGAAGACTTACCTGACCTCAGAGGAAAGGGACATTGGGACACATTATATCTCAGTTACCACCTACTTGATAGTTAAAGTCTTTTCACAAAATCTGTTCAACCCCAGCTCTATCAACCTATCCTGAAGGTCTTTTCCAGCCTTAATGATTCTATGATTCATAGCAGAGGTTCTTCAGCCTTCTGATCATCATTGTGGCTATCCTCTGCACTCATCCTAATTCATTCACATCCTTCTTATGTTGGGGGCCCCAGAGCTGAACGCAGTGCTCCAGGTGGAGTCTCATGAGAGCAGAGTAGAGAGGGAGAATCAACTCCCTCGACCTGCTGGCCTTGCTTCTTTTGATGCAGTTGAGGATATGCTTGGCCTTCTGGGCAGCAAGGGCATGCTACTGACTCATGATGAGGTTCTAATCAACCAGCACTAACAAAGTCCATTTTCCTGAGAGATGTTCTAAATTCATTTTTCACCCAGCCTGGAGATACTTTTGCTGGGGATTGCCCCAACCTAGATTCAAGACCTTGCAGTTGGCCTTGTTGAACTTCACAAGGTTCACACAGGCCCACTTCTCAAACATATCCAGCTCCCTCTGGATAGCATCCTTTCTCTCCAGCATGTCAACTGCACCACAAGAATTGATATTACCCCCAGACTTGTGGAGGTTACACCCTACCCCACTGTCCATGTCACTAACAAGGATGTTAAACAACTCTGGTCTCAATACCTACCCCAGAGGAACACCACTCACCACTGGTCTCCACCTGGATATCAAGCCATTGACCACAACTCTTTGAGTGTAACCATTCAGACCCTCTGAGTGGTTCATCTGTCAAACCCAAGTCTCTCCAATTTAGGGACAAGGATATCATGGGAGATAGTGTCAAATGCTCTGCACAAGTCCAGGCAGGTGAAGTCACAGAATCACAGAATTGTAGGGGTTGGAAGGGACCTCAAGAGATCATCAGGTCTAACCCCCCTGCAAAAGCAAGATCCCTAGAGAAGGTTGCCCAGATAGGCATCCAGACAGGCCTTGAATATCTCCATCGAAGGAGACTTCACAGCTGCCCTGGACAGCCTGTTCTAGTGCTCTGCTCCAGAAGAAGTTCTTTTGCATGTTGACGTGGAACTTCCTGTGTTCCATTTTTTGGCCATTGCTCCTTGTCCTGTCCCCACACACCACTGAAAAGAAGTTGGCCAAATCCCTCTGTCTCCCACACTTAAGACACTTATAAACACTGACAAGATCCTCTCAATCTTTTTTTCTTAAGGCTGAACAGACCCAGGTCTCTCAGTCTTTCCTCATAGGGAAGATGATCCAGGCCCCATATTATCTTTGTGGCCCTCCGCTGGACTCTTTCCAGGAGATTCCTGTCTTTTTTGTGCCAGGGAGCCCAGAACTGGACACAGTACTCCAGATGAGGACCAGGGCAGAGTAGAGGGGGAGGATCACCTCCCTTGACCTACTGGGCATGATCCTTTTAATGCACACCAGGATCCCATTGGCCTTTTTGGCCACCAAGGCACACCGCTGGTTCATGGTCAACCCGTTGTCCACCAGGATCCCCAGGTCTTTCTCTGCAGAGCAGGTCGTCCCCCAGCCTGTACTGATACATGTGGTTGTTCCTTCCCAGGTGCAGGACTTGCTTTTGTTAAACTTTGTTTGTTTTTTTCCTGCCCAGCTCTCCAGCCTGTCCAAGTCAGTTTTTCTTCCCCTGTCCACCAAAGCTGTGGCCATGTTGTAGCTGTGGCCACCAGGTCTGTCAGGCACAATCTGCCCTTAGTGAAGTTATGTTGGCTGTCACCAGTCACCTCCTTGTTTTCCATGTGCCTTAACATAGTTTCCTTGAAGATCTGCTCCAAGATCTTGCTGGGCACAGACGTGAGACTGACTGGCCTGTAGTTCTCTGGATTTTCCTTTTTTCTGTTTTTAAAACTGGGGGCTATGTTTCCTCTCTTCCAGTCAGTGAGAGCTTCACTGGTCTGCCATAATTTCTCAAGTATGATGGATAGTGGCTTAACAACTTAATCTACCAGTTCCCTCAGGATCCACAGATGCATCTCATCTTGTCCCATGGAAACTTTAGGTTTCTTAGATAGTCTGATACCTGATCTTCTCCAACAGTGGGTGGTTTTTCTTTCTCCCGGTCCCAGTCTTTGCCTTCTGGGACTTGGGCTATGTGGCTAGAGCACTTGCTGGTGAAGACTGAGGCAAAAAAGTCATTGAGTACCTCAACCTTCTCCATATCCTGGGTAATCAGGTGTTCCTTTTCTTTCCGGTGAGGGCCCACAGTTTCCTTAGTCTTCCTTTTATCACTGATGCACTTATAGAAGACTTTTTTGTTGCCCTTTGTCTCTGGACAAATGACATCCTTGGATTTGTACATACTTACACATGACCTGTAGAATTTTGTCAGTAGTGTTTAATATGACATTTTACTGCAAATAATTATACAAAGTATATGTTCCATCATATCCTGTTACTCCTATTCTTGGAATCATTTTGAAAAAACATATATTCTTGAAAAAACATATATATTTGCTCTAATAAAATAAGAGCAGGCATACTGAGCTCTGGCTATTCAGTGTGGCGTGAGAAGGTGGGAATCACAATGAAGCTTGTTTTCCTTTTTAATTTTAAGAACATTGATTTAAAACACTAAGAACTTCTCTATGTAGTTATTGATCTGGACTGATCTCTCTAGTCCATGGATGCCACTCCTTCTCCAATAAGTGAAGTCAAAAGACTGGGAAATGCTGTCTCTGTGATGCATGTATTTAAGGGTACACACATAACTGCATCCTCGCATAAATCACATCTGACAAACATCACTGCATAGAGATAGCTCAGATAATTCAAGGGTCTCAATGAAATGACAATAATATCAAAGCATATTCTTCTGGGTCATTATCTCCCATGTGGTTTTCAGCATTCTTCTCATGGCCACAGCTTCAACTCCAGCCTGTTTGTGACCACATTACTTTGACAGTAGCGCTCATCCTAGTAGGAATTAAATATGCTCATATTCCTGGGTAGAAATTAAATATGATGCTCATATTCTTTTTGTTAGTTTGTTTGCTTGTTTTGACTGTGATTGAGAATAGTCAGTAACAATTACAGAAATGTTAAGTTATTGTTTTACCTTTACTATTTTCCCAGTAGGTCCTGTATTTTAAGATTAAGAAAAAATGAAATATTATAACAAATTATAAATGGCTTTTCATTATGTCATCAAATAAAATACCCTTGTAGGGATTAAGAAATCTTGTTATTGGCAGATAACATTTTTCCAAAACCATTGATGTAAATCCTTTGTAAAACACAAAAGTAAAAGCATTTGAACAAATACCTCTGAGCTTCTAGAGCTGCAAATTAAGCAAACTGAAAAAATTCCTCATGCAAACTCTGGTATTTTCATTTTTATGTCTTGATCAATACATAAAGCTACAGAAACAAAGCCAAAATCCATTGAGTGGTCAGTTCCTGTTTCAGTAACCTATATAATTTTGTGTTTTTTAGGCACACTGGGGAGAGAAAATGAATTAGTCCTCACTGACAGTATGTAGGCAATCCAGAAAGAGTTGGAGGGGAAAAAAAGCCACTTCAGACTGTGGTACTGAGTGATCTGTCTGTAGAGAACTTTAATAATAAAAATAAAAATAACTCATGACATAACTATCCACATACAACTTCCAAGAGTCTTTGTGTTTTATTTCATTTCAGTGAAATACAGCGAGATGCTTTGTTGTGCATTAAATCAACCTATCTATATCAAATTGTGATCTGCAAAAGAAGGAAATTAACTTGTAAGAATGAGATGCTTTTTTTTTTTTTTGACAAAAAAAACATCCCTTTATTCATGTTTTTCTTTTGGAGGCTAATTTCAAGCACGAGGCATCAAATAGCCTACCTTCAGGGTGTTCTATTTGTTTGACTGATTTAAAGGCAGTTGTAGAATTACATTGTTATAACTTTCCCTCTAGACAAGTAGGTTCTTTATGCCACTGTTTCAGTCCAAGGAGCCAAATAATACCTTTTTTATTGCAGTATTTTTAGACATTGGATACATCTGGAAAAATATTCAAGCAGATAATTAGATTGCATTAGCAATGTGTCTGTTGTGGTTTCCCTGATCCCAAAGAAGGCAGCCCTTTATGAAGCACTTGGCCACAGTCTCAGCAAAATCTGCTGTGTAAATTGGCCCACACTAAAGCATGTGGAAAACATTTTTTGGCTGAAACTTGAAACCATTCATGTGGCTTTGAGACAGGGAAGCTCAGCCTGCCAACATCAATAGAACTTTGTACTACAAACCAAAATGGTCATTTAGACATGTGTACTTTCATGCTTGCAAATGCACTGAGGTCAAATATTTTTTAATCTTGGGAATTTTTCCTCTTTATACAGCCTCATATTTCACGCAGGAAATGAGACTGAGTACAACAAACACAAATCATTGAGACTGACAGAGCATATTGGGTTCAAAACCCAAGCTTTGACTCTAATTGCTCTCCAAAGGCCTCTGGCTCAAGGTAACTGTTGATTTAGTTCAGCTGTTTCAAATCAGCACTGTAAGGTCTTGCTAAGACAAACTGGTTAGGCCACATTACATTTGTACCATTGGATCTCTTGGGTACAAGTATAACACAGTTAGCATTTTAAAAGATTGCATTTGCCTGTACGCTGCAGGTGGTAATTACAAGCAGGCAAATCTTTTCTGAAATATGGTGTGACCTTCCTTTTGGTGAGTGATGATGGCATCTTGTGGATTTAAAAATAATGTTTCCATTCAAGGTTCAGAGAGGGATCCACCTTGTTTTATATGCAATCCAGCCTTGTCAGACACTTGTTGCCGTTGGTTTAGTTTTGCTATGATCATACTTGCTTATCTAGACAATCTCTGAAATGTAAAATTTCTATTAATCTCTCACTCTAAAAATATTGCACGGCCTTCTCAGGGAGAAGGGGTTGCTAAGGAAAATCTGCCTTCCCTCTGCATTATTTAAACAGTTAACACTTACTCAATTCAATGTATTTGGTTTCTATATTATTGACTGTTTCTGACATAAACGGGGGCTGACTTTTCAGCCAGGGCAGGAATATTATCCGGAAGAGCATAAACCTGCTTGGTGCATTATATTCTCTTACTGTTCTTTGCAGTATAATTGCTGAACCATGATTTTTACCAATATATCCATTTGCCTGTCTACGGTCAGAATTTGCACAGCAAAGATCTAATCCCCTGGAAGGAGAGCACAGCAAGCTCATGCAAGATTTAATTCACAAAATGTTATTTTATGGTTTAGCCCTCTCTGGCCCAGGGGTCATTCTGGAATGTTGCGCTGGGGCTTAAAAATCACAGATCAAATCATCTGGCCAGACCAAGCTCGTAGTATCATGGTGGTAGACTGCAGAAACAACAGGACTGTGAGGCACTTCCCAATCTATCAAAAAATCAGCCATCACTGTAAGTCTCTCTAAGGCCATTGTAAATCCTGTTGGTCAAGGAGAGCAGTTTACAAAGGCACAGAGGGCCTTCTACTTCTGCTCTGCAGCTTGTTCTTTGTGCTCTTCATATGAGCTGTGGAGTAGTGACACAGGGCTGGAAAAAGGTGACATAAGGCTGACTACATTGGATTTCTGCCATCTGAGCAACATAAAAGGACAAATGATTTGGGAATAGGTCACATTAATACATGAATTTAGATTGTAGTTAGTATCATTATATTTGCACGTAAGTGACAACACTCACACTATTTAAACCAGAGCGTAAACCAGAGTGTTTTAATTTTCATACTTTTTTGTTTCTATCTTTTCATTTTTTCATAATTTTTCATTTCCAAGCTTCATTTCTATCCCTCCTTCCTCCACCCACCCCCCCTTTTTTGTTGTTGTTGTTTGTTTATTTGTTTGTTTGTTTTGATTGCATATATCCGCCAAATTTAGTTTTTACTGGTGAGGACCTTGAATAATACCATCTGTAAAGTGTCTTGTTTCCCCCGCAGAGCTGGAAGGTTTAACAAAGTAATGGCAGGGATAGATGATCTCTCTATGATTAACTATAATCCCACAATTCGTCATGGTGACCTGGGGGAATGATATCTGGTGAAACAGTGGTGGATTAAATTGTTGAAGGATGGGTAGCTTTCTTACTTTAATATAAATAAAAAAATAGTCATTGTGATCCAGATCAATTTAACAAGTTACCCGAGTGTTGCTTTCTGCTCCTTTATTGCCTTTTTCAGCTAAGATTGTCAGTATATTGACAAATCCACCATATTTGTTGACTGTGTCATAGCAGAAACCCATGATCATGAGAGATACTTTTCCTAAACAGTGGGTTACACTCAGCTGATCATTTGCAAGCAGGCATTGGCTTGTTTTGCCTGTGCTCCCAAACAACTATAAACCATGTTAGCAGAGACCTGTGCTAGCCTGACCTAGTAAGCACGTTGGTGAAACTGATATTTTAAGTTGGATTTTATAGTAATGTGTCATGTGGCTTAGAACTGACTGGCAAATAGGAAAAGCAAGCTCATGTCTGCCTGTAAATCACTGTATAGATGTATCCCTAATTGAAATGTACAGTCTGAGTGAGAATTTTGTTCTGTCAATTTTTTGTTACCTTTATATATGGAACCAATAGATTTTTTTCTCTTTTATTCTATGAACTGTGTTTCTTTTATCTTTTTATATTAAATTTAATTATACAAAAATCATTTATATCCCTTTGCTATGCTTAGAGGAAGCCCTTAATTCCATTTTCCAAAAATCCTGAAACATCTTAAGTGGGGTTCACTTTTATCTAGTTTAATGACTTTTTATTTTATTTTAAACTAGATAGGAAGAGTTAGAAATGAAATGTTACACATACAGTTCTATATGACAAAGTAGTTAAAATAGATGAGATGTCTTCATAGCTACTCTATGTGTTTGGTGTATAATACCTATTATTTAAGGCCTTCAATGCACTTTCCAAACATTACATAAGATGTAATGATAAAAATACAATGTTTCTCCCTATGGGGTATCTGGGAGTAGTTATCAATAAGAACTCTATAGTCTACAACTAGGTAGTAGTTATTTGAAAATTTATTTTCTTTTCCTATTCTAAGTAAGGTGAAGTTTGCTGGCGAGAGTTGACTTTTAACAGTAGTAACCATGTGTATTTTCAGCAGTTTAGCAAACAAGTCAACCCCAAAATAGATCTCACAAAGACTAACTACACATCTTTTGAGAAGTTAAAGAACAAAGATAACATGAATACCAAGTATAGTAAGAGGATTGTGATAATTAGTGTGGATTCTGGACTGAAGGAAGTCTACAGTAAGTATAGGCAGCATTATATGCAGAATTATTTTGACAACCTGCTAATATTACTTTCATGCCTCTCTTGCTATACTTTTCTCCAGTTCATGGAAGAGTAGGTTTTCATTCCACTTATGGAGTGGAATCACACCAACTCTAATGTGAAAAACAAAATATTTATTAAATGAATATGTTACAATATCGTTAAATACTGAGCATTTTCAAATCATAGTGGCTGGGTAATATTCTGAAAATACAGACATGCCATCTTTTGCTAAGTACTTGCCCTTGGAACTAGTCCCTTCATCCTCATTGAAATGTATAAGACTCTACCTATTAGAAATATTCGTAGTATGGTCCGTAAATCCAATCAATTAAGAAAAGGTATGAATATGACAATCTTAGCCTTTCTATGAGAAAGTCAGTACATTTGAGAACACAGTAAGCTGGTACATTTTTTTTTCCTTTTCTATGTTAACATAACTAATGTGTTGATCTTATTAAGGTTGGTGTTTAGGAACCAAATTTTGTGTGGTGAGCATTTCTTTTGCTCTTTTACCCTCTGTTATGATAGGAGAAGGGCACAGAGAAATACTTAGAGTGACACATATTCCAAACAGAGTTACAGAGCTGGTGCTCAGCCAAAATGATCTTTCCAAACACCTCTGAAGAGGTAGTTCTGCTCAGGACCTTTAGTGGTAAATATGGGATTTGCACCTTTGAGTGGGACTATGACAGCACAGCTACTTCTTGAAACACAGTAATTCACCATACTGCCCCTGTGAACATCAGTTTATAAAGCTGGAGAAGTTGCTCATGAAAATTATAACTTCTGATGGAAGTGCTTTTCTTTCTTTTCACGCTTGCTAGATTATTTTCTGCCTTTGCCAGTCTATGTCAACAGTCTGTCTCAAGATGCAAAGCATTACAGGTGAAATGATAAAAACTATTCCATACCTTCTTTTGAAAGGTTATTTATCCATCCCTTTTAAGATACAGTTTTTTTCTTGCTGTCTTTTTGCCAGTAGTTTCTCCTTTGCCATGTTTTTCAGATTCCTTCCATAATGCTAATAGGCCTTTCTGGAAACCCATTGCACAGAAAATCTTTGTGTGAAGCACAGAGTTGTGATGTACCTACTGGGGGTGCAATGATGAAAAGCATCAACAGGGGGCAAAAGTCCAGGAAGCTAGGGGAGGGAAAGGAAAATATATGTCTCTAAAAGAAAAGTGCAGCAATGTCTCTGGCAAGCCCAGATTGTACTAGTCTACAAGTGTGGGAAAATCTGGTCTTTTCCATAGTCAAAGTTTTTTTACATGAAAAATAGAGTTGATCGCCACCTCCCAACAAGTTTTACTTTTTGGAAAAAGAGCTTTAATTCTGAGATTCCTGTCAAAAGAATTTTCATATGTTGCCAAGGGAAATAATGACCCTTCCCCCCTTACCTTCCCCCCTTCCCTTCCCCCCTGAACTGCAGAGCTGCTTTCTAATTATTTGATGGACCTCATACATCCATACCTTGGCCACTCCATGTGCCTCTTATCTATAAGACACATCCACTCTATCAACAGAAAATCTGACCTACAGCTAACAATAAATCTCTCTAAACAGTGTATTTCAAACGGATAACTGTGTGCAGAGTGTAACATTAAAGACACGGAAGTAAAGGCTTTATGCATTCAAACCTCTGCCTGGCTCGGTATGTTCTCATTAAAGTAGATTGTAGTTAGTGCTCTTTGGAAGAACCATTCCGAATTATAAAGGGTGCTTTTTATCAAGAGGGAGGTATTTTACTTGAACTTGGCTTCTGATGACTGTGAAAAACAAATCTCCAAAGGTCTTCATTGAAGGAGAAAATAAACTAATGCTTAAAAGATTTTCAAAGCCCGCTGACAATCAAAGCATTTTTCTCCCCTCCCCCCTTATTTTTCCATTGTATGTTTTAGGGTTATCTGAGAACCACAGTAGTGATTGTTACAATCTTTTTATTCATTGCTTTCCTCTATGTGGGTTTTATGTTACAGTTTATAAGACACTGAACATTTGCTGAGAGATCAAAGTACTTATCATAATGAGAAAAATGTACATAACAACACTTGTGTAGCAAGGGTAAGGATTGCCTGAAGCAGAACAAATTTCTGCAGATTGCCTGACAATGTAAGAATAATATTGCAGTACAATCATGAGAATAATATTACTTAATAAATCACTGCTCTTATATGCCTTATTGTGAAACTTAATATTTTATAAACTAGTAAACACACTTTCTGCTTGATTAGTTTTTTTATGTCCAGAAAACATGTAATAATAGCCTCCTCCTTGAAACCATTTTGAAAGTAAGACTCAGTTTGATCTTAATACTGAAGATCACTAAAATGTCAGTGGCAGACTGATAACATGGCTTTTGCTTTTCTCAGCATTGATGGGTCTTAAACCCATTTTGCCCAGTACATGCAGGGAAGTTTGGCTTTGGCTGGGAAAGAGCACACTGAGTGCTTGATCCCATTGAACCAGGACCTGTGGGACCCCAGTCTCAACACTGCAGTGAGTAAGGAATGAATTTCATAAGAAATCTAGTGACCCCTTGAGTCTCCTAAAATCTCCCAGCAGTTTCAGCCACTCCCTCATCCCCTGACCATGTGGATTTTGTGTAGTGAGAGGAAGTGTAGAGCAAGGCTAAGTATAATTCATTGAAATTTAAACTATACCCTTTCCAGTTCTTTTCTTATCCCTGTCCTTTTTTTTTTTTTTTTTTCCCACACCTCTTGATGGCATGCAGAAAATTAAAAAAATAATTTGCCTTGATTTTTGAAGGGGGAATAAAAGTGAGGCTATAGGATTTGGTAATTTTACCCTTTACTTAAGTGTTACCTAAGTTTGATTATATTTTGCATGGATAAGAACTACAAGCTTTGGCCTAAAATTAGCACAAATTTCTTGGTATAATGTGTTAACATTTATAGTATCTGAAATCCAAGTTCATGCTTCATAAAGCATTTCACTATATATGGCAGTTTAAGCTTATGTCATAGTCAGGAATTGTTTCCCTTTGAAAGAACTAACATAGGTCAGGTGACTTGAGGTCAGGTGAGGTGACTTCATAACCTAGAATAATAACGTACTCTTCCTTCCCAGCATTATCACCTCAACATTTTAAAAAAGCTAACAAAGGAAGTAGGAAGTGGGAGTTCCTTGTGTCTGAAATGTATTTCTTCATTGCAACCTGTCTTGCCTTCTCATTGTACCTTACTATATTTTCTTATGACAGATGTTTTTCAGATTGTGGATTAGGAGTGTAAATGTTCTATCAATCCAGTCATTTAAAAATAGACCGTGGATACCTGTCTGCATATAATTGTTATTCATATCTGTTCCTTGCCCTTTGCTGGCAAGATGATCAACCAGATAAGCTAACAGATTCCTTAATACCTTGTAGTTTTGGTTATACACTATCAACATGAAAGAAATGTAGAATTCCATAGCCCTACAGTGTTTTAATGTTCTCTGGCACACTTTTATTTTATTTTATATTTATTTATTTATTTTTGTAATATACTTTGGTATTTGTTTAATCATGGTGCCAGCCAGAATTTCTGAAGTGTTTTGTAGCTGGTTGAGTGTAGGGGCTTGTGAGCCATGAACTCTGGGGTGTGATTTTTAGAGATTATTTTTTCCACTGACTCCAGCAGCAGCCACAAAGATAAACTTATGCCAAGTGGTTACCTTCTTAACCTAGCTCTGGCAGCAGATTTTCCTATGGTTTTCATCAGGTTTCTTAACTTTCCTATTTACATACGTCTGTTTATAAATTAGATATTAATGATATTTATGCAGTTCATTGGAATAGGATATTTTGGAGTGAAATGAACAAATTTTTGTTCCTGTTTAGATTATTATTGCAAATTGAAATTCAACAATGGCATGTCACAGGTGACACATTCTTAGAAACGTAGCAAAGCTTGTCATAATGAATGTGTATCATCTTCTCTTTTTGTTGGGGTGTGTTCATTTGTTTACTATAGGGTTGCACCAGCACTTTGCAAAATTGTCATAGCTATTGTCCGTAATTTTATTGCTCCTTTGCATTATCATTTCAGGTTCTGAACAAGATTCTTGGCTGCTATTCTACTGTTAGTAAAATTGTACCTAGTAAAATGTATGTTTTTCCACAGATGTAAGGTGAATATATTTGATCCAAATAATACATCTTGAGCATTGATAATAATGCATTTTAAACAATCTGAGTACACTAAGATATTCTTGCTTCCTGCATATTGTGCAGTTAACAACATTAATTTCTCATGCTTTATTATTTCTACTCAAATCCTATCTACAAGTTGTGCTAATGACAACCTTATCTCAAGTTAGAAAGATTTGTATTTTCTGTTGTGTTGTCCTTCCTTCCATGAAGAAGGATTTGCTAAGCTGAACTGTGTTAAAGGATGTCCCATTACACAGTCAATAAAGGATTGTTTGAGATGGTCTTGTGGCCCATTTATGTAATAACCTGGGAGATGTTTCCTGACCTATCACTCTTACTTTAAAGAGCTGTTCAAAGCTGTGTATCATACACACAGAAAGCAATGGATAAGAATGCTTATTATTGCAACAACATTGAGACCAATAAAATTTTCCTGAGGAGTTCAAGTGAGAGCTGAAATCAAGGTCTTCAAATAAAAAGTCTCAAAACACCCCTATAACTTATCATCCCTGTAACAACTAAGGGAATTCCTAGGGAATCTGTTTAAGTTTCCTCAAGTGGTTATAACTCTTATTTTGTATTTCTTTCTGAAATATATATTAAATAAATTTATATATATATGTATATAAATCTCATTTGATTTATTCTAACTTTGTTGACAACAGAAGAGCCTGTTTTTATTTATTAGTATTGGGTTAAGATAAACCAGCAGCAAAAAAAATTAACAAATATTACACTAATTGTACATACACACTGAAAGTGAAGTTCAGATCTCCAATACAAATGGGATTATACCAGCCACATTATCATGGCAGTTTGAATTGACCATCTGATGGTTTTCTTTTTATTTATTTCTGTTGTGCTGCTGGGAACTGGTTAATCGTCTCCATTTTGTTTGGGTAGCATGCTGATCATCTCAGCAGATAGAAGTGTGGACCAGAAACTAAGGACCTAAGGAACTATATCATAAACTATGTCAATGTACATGTAACTGTGTTGATCAAGGGTAGATTAAGGTACAATTTAACCTGAGCTATTGCACCAACAAGAGTGACAAGATGCAGTTATATTAGAATCATAGAATAGTGTCATAGAATAGTTTGGGTTGGAAGGGTCCTTAAAGATGATTTAATTCCAACTCCACTGTCATGGGCAGGGACACCTCCCACTAGACCAGGTTGCCCAAAGCCACTTAAGTGCTTCCAGGGATGTTGCATCCACAAAATCTCTGGGTCATCTGTTCCAGTGCCTCACCACCTCCATAGTAAAGAATTTATTCCTAATGTCTAATCTAAACCTATCCTCTTTTATTTTAAAGCCACCCACCATTGTCCTATCACTACCTTCCCTGACAAAGAGTCCCTTCCCAGCTTTCCTGTAGGTCCCCATTAGGTATTGGAAAGTTATTATAAGGTCTCCCCAGAACCTTCTCTTCTCCAGGCTGAACAACCCCAGCTCCTTTTAGCATACTGGAAAAGTAGGTCTACAATTGTAATAAATCATACCAATAAAGTATGCATTACTGCTTATGTTAGTGTGACCATTCTAAGATCTTGCTGGTGTCACAGTAGTTAAACAACCACATAAAGATTTTCCCTATTAATGCTCCAGCTTTCAAAGAGTTTTACTTTACAGCTACAGGAAGGAACTAATGGATGACTGATAGGTGACTGGTGGAGATTTGTGTTTGTTGTATATTTGCACTGTAACTGAAGACCCAAGTCTTCAGAAGGAAAGGGCATCGGAAAGCTTAATGGAATATTGGAAACGGTAAGATTTGATCCACAGTAGCTGTTTTTTACCTCAGAAATCACTCTATTGTTTTCTTAATGGAACTGATGGAGTTCATTAAATATATTATAGTTCGTGAAGATTTGAAGGAAAATAGCTGAAGAATATTTTTGTCTGTTTTTCTTCTGAGCTACAGGGGTGGATCATTATTGGCTGACTGTAGCAATATACCTGAGATAGTGCTAGTGGTATAGTTGAAAGAGACAAGAAAAAGTACTGTATGGCATCAATTAGGAAAGAGAAAAAAAAAAGAAAAAAAAAAAAGCCTGCAATAGTTATTTTTCTAGATTTATACCATGAATTTATCAAATTCATCCAACTCAGCAGGGGCTGAACTATTCAAAACAATACAGATTTCAGGATAACCCCAAGATACGGCTGAATAGAATTTGATGAGTGTATAATGAATGTTTGTGCTGTAAAACAAGGACACAGTGCAACTAGAGTAGAAATCATGCAGTACAACAGACATAAAATAATGTTCTTTCTATGTGTTCTCCCCTGTGACCCTTACTAGTTAATATTTTACCTATTAGTTAAAATACATTTTTGGCATGAGGTCAGACAGCTTGTGAGAAACAGCCAATTTTATAACATGCTTGAGTAGACCTGAATTTTATAACTAGCTTGAGTAGGTGCTGCCACAGTTTCTAGTGTCAAATTGTATTCTTTTCTGTGCCTCATATTGGAGGGGCTGGTCAGAGCTTTTATTTCTAAATACTGTAAGGTCCTGTGAGACCATGAGTAGCATTTTGAGCTGTTGCAATTGTTAAATTTTAAAGTTTAGCTTTATTTGATAGTGCTTATGTTGGTATTGATTATGTGAGTCTAGGTATAAGAGAGCTCCCCTAACGTTCTCCAGATGGAAGAAGCTGATACTCCATGAGCTATGTTCTGGGCATATCACACTGGTGACTGGATGATGATATGCCGTGGTTATCTAGGGAGCACTGAACATGAGATGGATCTGATTTGGAGTGGGATTAGGTACTCACGGCTCCATGGCCCCTTATGTTGTGGGCTTGCAAGTGCCTTTTATACTTGTCACCACATCCTGTTGCTCTTCCTTCTTGCACAGATGTAAAATAAAGGCCGTACCTTTGCACTGCTGAAAGTATGAAAACTTGCTAAAACACTTATTTTCTTCTAGTGAAGGAAAGCTTGCTTTCAGCCAGGCTACACATGCAGGAATAACTTTATTGATGCTGATACTGTGGCAACTATATTCACACCACTACAGTGCACCTGTTTGTTAATCTTCTATTATTGTTTAGAGCCTTCTCATAACTGTTGATACTCCAGAGTCATAGACAGTTTGCAGGTACAAAATGCAAGGTCTGAGGTTTACTCCAACTTGAAAAATGGGAGGAAAATAAGAGGCCAGAGGCACAGAGGGAATAATAGATCTACAGAAGTTTGCATCCATCACAGATCAGAACAGAAGCTAGGCCCCAGATGACACTGAGCTGAGTGGTGCAGTTCATACAGTAGAGGGAAGGGATACTATCCAGAAGAGCCTTGGAAGGCTTAAGAAGTGAGCCCATTCAAACCTCATGAGGCTCAACATGTTCTCTTGTGTGAATGGTTCTGTACCTCACCTGGGACAATTGCCAATATCAGTACAGACAGGGTGATGAATGGATCGAGAACAACCCTTCTGAGAAGGGCTTGGTACATGTGGATGTGCATGAGAAGGCAATATGCCTTTGCAGCCCAGAAAGCCAATAATATTCTGGGGTGCGTCAAAAGAAGTGTCGTCAGCAGGTCAAGGGAGGTGATTTTCTCCCTTTACTCCACTCTTGTGAGACTTCACCTGGAGTACTGCATTTTACTTTGGGTATCCCAGTATAAGAAACTCAAGGACCTATTAGAGTAACTCCAGAAGAGAGCTCAGAGGTCTGGAGGACCTCTCCTATGGAGACAGGCTGAAGAAATTGGTGCTGTTCAGCCAGGAAAAGAGAAGAATCCAGTGAGACCTTGTAAAGGTCTTGCAGTACTTAAAGAAGGCCTACAAGAAAGCTGGGAAGAGACTTTTTATCAGGGAATATATTGATAGGACAAAGGATAATGGCTTTAAACTAAAAAGACTTTTTAGACATAGACTTAGACTAGACTAGGTATAGATTTAGACTTAGATTAGGTATGAGAAAGAAATTCTTCACTATGAGGGTGCAGAGACACTGGAACAGGTTGTCCATAGAAATGTGGATGACCCATCCTTGATAGTGTCTATGGCTGTGTTGGGTCTGTCTGAGCTGGAGTCACCTTTTCCCTGCAGCAGTCCGCACAGTGCCGTACTCTGCACTCGTAGCTGGAACAGCACTGATATCACTCCAGTGTTGTGTCTATCACTGCGTAGTGCTGGCACAGCATCAGGACTCCTTCCAAGCCCCCAAGAGCCAGCAGGCTGGGGGTGGGCAAGTGATGGGGAGGGGACATTGCCGGGGCAGCTGACCTAAACCAACCAAAGGGATATTCCATAACACCTGATGTCACACTCAGCAATAAAAAGGGGGGCTCTCGTGGGGGAGGGGGCTGTTCCTCCTGAACAACCACTACGCGTTTGAGGCCCTGCATCCCAGGATGTGGCCGAGCACCGCTCGCTGATGGGAAGTAGAGAGTAATTTTTCCTCTCTCTGTGCTTCCGCGCGGACTGATTGTTTCTTTTGTTTCTGTTTTTCCTCCCCATTCCCTTTCCCTTTAATTAAACCTTTCTCATCTCAAACCTCGAGTTCTCTGTGTTGTATTTTCTCCCCCTTCCTCTTTGAGGAGAGGGGGAGTGAGAGAGCGGTTGTGGTGGAGCTCGGCTGCCCACCTGAGTAAAACCACCAGAATGGCCAGGTTGGATGAGGTGTCAAGCAACCTGGTCTAATGGTCCCTGACCATGGCAGTGAGGTTGAAAGTAAGTGATCTTTAAGTGATCTAACAAATCAAACCATTCTATGATTTTATGATTCACCAAACAACACTGATACCTATACAGTACTGATACATACATGTAAATGTGAATTTGCAGTCAAATACCAAACAGACATAAACTCATGCCTCTTTTTAAGCCAATTAACTGAAAATGAGTGAAGCTCCTATACATAACATAAATACTGCTGTAAAGTTAATGGTTGGACTTGTTGATCTTAGAGGTCTTTTCCAACCTAAATGATTCTATGATTCTGAAGTAAACATTTTAGTTGATTTATGAAGTTTTACACAGATTTTTCTGCTGATCCTCATTTTTAAGGGTTTTGCCTTACTAAAGGGAAAGACTGGCAAGGCTGAGCACATTTTCACTCTCTTGATATGATTTTTCTTAAATTCATTTAAAGAAAAACTTAGCCACCAACATCAGTGGAAATGATGATAAAACTTGCCTGGATATCAGTAAAATTATTTTTGGCAAGGAAGTATTTCATTTCATCCAGAGTTACATTAGTGTCTTGGTAGGGCAGAGGATTTAAAAACAGAACTTGGACATAGGAAAGAAAAGTTTCAATTTTGCCAGGTGAGAGTACTTGTTGTATTTGAAAAGATGTTTTCATATGTTAGGAAGCTTACAAAATTCAGTGAATTGAAAGGAATTGTCTTAATTTCATAATTAAGTACTAGCTTCTAGATTCAGCAGCAAACACATATCTAAAGCTTTATTTTAAAACAATACATATATGGAAAGAGGCATTCTAAGTAAGATAAAAAAAAAACCACACACACAAAAACAAACAAACAAAGAAAAAAAATAGAAGAAACAAACAAACAAAAAGCCACCACATTTGTAACAGCAAAAATAAAAAGTTAGAATCCTAAACATACACTGATATTACTACTATTCACATCTGTCTGATTAGAAGAGGAAAGTATTTCATATAATGTAAGTTACTAGAAATTTCTTATGATAAATTTGCATATCAATTCAATTCCTCTTTCTGAATCTCTACTTCATGTATTTTCTTACTTCAGTTTGTCTCCAAATTCACCAGTGTGATATCTACAGTTTTAAGGAAAGGCTACATATCTTGAAATACAGCATACCAAGCTTCCTGTAGTGATGTAATATTAATGACCACATCACAGAATAAAATAAGGTTGTTTTCAAAGAAGCCAGCCCTCAGAACTCAGTTATTTAACAGAATAAGTTTTTTTTATAAACATCCTATTTTATGGGATAAGATTTATTGTTATTATTCTAATCACTCATTTGAAAATATAGGCACATTTTGCTCTTTTTTTTTTTTCTCAATTTGGTATAGATGCAAAATAGATAAGCTGCCATCAATAGAGTAATTTTGATGTAAAAAAGATGCTAATTTAGAGATTTAAAATATACTCTGTCTTTTAATTAGATCTATTCTTCCAAAAATTATATTTATACATAAAATCAAGGGAAAAAAGAAAAAAAAAATCAGAATAAAGGATGTGTCTTGCTCTTAGAGCAGCAGGCTAGCTTTTTATTCAGGAAAACAGCTGCTAAAATTGTCAGAAGGAAGAGCTAAAACAAGAAAAAAATGGAGCATAGATGTCATGTTTCTTAAATTTATGAACTGTCTTGGCACTAGGCGGCAACAAGCTCATAACATATCTCTGTATGTTGCAATTTCCTTCAGAGAACTTCTCTACAACCACCAAAGACTTTTCAGGTTGGGTGGACAGGAATACCATGTTAATGCTTTAATTCTATTATGTTGTAAATCAATGTTAGAGCAGACACAGTGCCTAGCAGGTTGTCACCACCCAGCAGCTGAGCCAGCAAAGATGGAAATGATATAGGTCAGAGGTTTCACCACCTGAAAGGTCATAAAGCGCATTGGAGGAGGGAAGTTAACACTCAAGTTCATGTGGACAAGGAGTAGAAACAAGGTCTGTGGCCTTGTTGCTGACATCAAGTGAAACTGTATTTGTACTGAAAGGTATTCCAGCACACCCAGTACAATTAACCATGCTAGAAATGTCATGGTTTATTACCCCCCCTGTTGGATTCAACTACTGCCTTCAAGGTGATGACATTTGCAGTTTAAGCTTGGCAGGCTGCAAAGGGATTAGGAAGGAGAAGAAGAAGGGGGGGTTGGGGGGAACAAAACAAACAAACAAAAAACCGCCACCACCACCACCACCAAAAAAAAAAAAACACAGCTTCTGCTCTGCATTAAATGCATTCTCTAGTATTCACAGGAAGCCAGCAAAAGAGGTCCAGCAAAGTAAGACTTTATCTTGAGATCCAATGGCACTCCAGAGACAAGTGATTAGATTTTGCCACTGCTGAATGACTGTATATAATTAGGGTGGATCACTGTATCATAGGGTAATAAAACATGCAGTTGATGTTCTTTGTGTGAATGCAGAAAAAGTAAAGAGGGAAAATGAGACTGTTTCAGTTTCTCTATTAGTAATATTCTGTCTGTTTTTTCTAAAAGCACTGTTGCTGACTAACACATGATTATTAGGAACTTTTCCCCTTAAGTATATATAAATTCTGCCATATACTCTATAAACCTGTTTTCATGTACCAGGAATTAGAATCAATGCCTCATGCCCAACACAAGCAATGTCTTTTAAAAAAGGGCTGTAAAAAGGCCTGAAACTGGGACTCCCTTTTCCCAGTTTCAAATAGGTATGCACGTTGAACTTCAGGAAGTTACCATTTTCCCTTGGTCTACTATTGGCCACGGGCTGATCTTTTGCTGTAGGTAAGAACTAATCTGAGTTAAAATAGCATCTATCAAAGACTTAGGTGTGTATCAATGAGACACAAAAAAGCCTACTGGTTTTATTTTCTTTTCCCCATAGTGTCCTTCTAGGTTGTCAGTTGTTTGTAGTTTCTTATGATTTATTTCCTTCCCATTGATCCTGGCAAAGTGGTGTTCCTGGGGCAAATGGCTTGCTTAGACAACTGTTCTGGAGAATCCCTTAAATCTAACTAAAGAGGCCTTGAGCTGACTCTAGATGTTAACTTCTCTTTATATACAATCTGAAAGACTATATAATGAAAGCAATAGAAAAGTCTTTCATGCTTAAAAGATACGTTTTTAACCCTGCTTCTTTTCTGCAGCAGCCCTTCCTCTCTCTAAGCACGTCATACACCTGCAGAAATATTGTTGCAAAAATATGTGTGGAGAAGAGAAATGCTGGAAGAATTATGCAATCTTTCACTTCCATATTGTATTTCACTAACTTTTCAACTCAAGTGCCTTGGGTAATTCTTTGATAGCTCTATCGGGGGGGAAAAAAACAAAAAAACAAAACAAAACAAAACAAAACAAACAAACAAAAAAATGTACACTGACTCCTGCATTCTCTCATTCTCTCCACATAAGTCTGCAGTTATGTTATGTCATCAGTATGAAGTGTAGGCAGGGAAGTTTTCCCAAATGAACTTGTTAGAGAAAATATATTAGAGTTTGGGACAAGGGTAAAGAAAATGAAAAGCCTGATCTTCTTCAGCACAGCTATAAGTCTGGTCAAAATTTCAGATAAATTGTAACCTTTTCTGTCATGAAAGAATTTATTGTATGGAATGTAATATGCCAAGGATCAGCTTAATCTGATTTATTTATTTATTTATTTATTTATTTATAGTCCATTTTGCTGCTGAAAAATGGGTTGCAGTTAGTGGCTGGAGTAACATGGTAGATCAGGATCATCACTTGTCTCTAACATTGCTGTCTCTCTTTCAGAACTCCTCAATTTCTCCCACTGTTCACAGATCTCAAATGTATTACAGAAAAACAAATGCATATGTATACAAGTGTGACAGAAAATGGGAATGACCTGTATAGTTTCAATTACGACTGATAGCATTCTATTGCCTTTTTACTTGTTTTAAAGTCCCCTTGACATAGATTGATTAAAGGCAAGGACCTATGTGAATTTATGAAAAATTTATGGATTTTTGAAAGAGCTTTAACATTTGAAAACTAATCATTTCTTTGCTGTCACTATTTTCTTTCCCTTCTCTCTATCTCAAAATCTCTCTTACGTTGGGAATATATACTTAATAATCAAAAACTGATGCTGTGGATTAAAGAACAAAGATGTCACTGGATAAAATAAAACAACAACAACAGAAAATAAATTAGATTTGTATGATTTTAACTATTCTTTAATCTGCTTCTGGGCAACAAAAGTGATTTGTGTCAGCCGTTATTGCATTAAACTTTAATTTTCTTCCACAAGAACAGGATTATATAAAAGAGTATTGGATTGCACTCAGCATGGATTAGCTGAGCGGTGTCTTTGCTGCCAAGGACCAAATGGATTTCCTTCCTTTTGTGATTTATATTTTTATTGCTGTTTTTTTCCCCTCCTTCTAATTCCCATTACCCATCTGTTTGCCAGAACTGAGATACCCTCAAGAGCAGCAGAAAGGCAGGCAGAATTATTGGCTTATTGCATATATTTATGTTCCAAGGATCTTTACCGGCCAACGTCAAAGGAATAAGCCAGCCCTTAGCCATGGAAGCTGCTTGCTAGTTTAAAACTAAAAGACTAAAAGCTTATTCATTGTAAAAAGAGCATAGTCTTTTCTTCTTGAGTTAACTATATATATATATATATACACACACATATATATACATATATATACATACATACATATACATATATATACATACACCTATATATATATACATATATACATATATATATATATGCATAATCAGTTTAATTTTTCCCTAAAAAGTAGATGAAGATTTTCAGAGTTCTGCCTAATGGTAAATCGGTGAATGCTTGGTGGAAATATAAAATTGACGAATGGTCAAAACAGAGATGCTGGCAATGGAAGATACAAATACTCACTCAGTACAGAGACAGGGAATGTTTAAAATTTGCAGCGATAAAGACAGAATTTTCAAAAAATTATAAACAAACAAACAAACAAACAAACAAAAAAACCCCACACCTCTACTTACAGCCTGAGTGCCATAGATATCAGTTTGTATTTTGTAGTCCATTTTAGAAATAACTAATGAATTTTCTGGTTCTAGCATTTTAACCAGTAAGGAAGTACTTGGTGCTAGATGAGACAGAAGTATTTAAGGAAATATTGAAGCTATTAAATTACAGGGGGTGTTTTGGTTTTGTAGACAGTGAAGTACAGTAGCCTGAGTACCTACCTTGAGTGTCTGCATGATGGTCTGTCTTGACTAGATTCAGCTACACCAAAGTATTTTCCCATATATAGGAAATCTATAAAAAAAATAGTTAATGTTAGTAGAATAAATGAAATATCTGATTCTTCACCACAAGGTTGAAGTGGGAGCAGAAGTGAGCCCTGATATTATTACATCACTGAAGTCATTCTTATTAATAATAAATTCCAGAACATTTTCCATGGATCAGTCATAAAAATATTTTGTGGGTGACAAACACTTGAGAAGCTTGAAACTGAGATGTGTGACTGATGAAACCTGAGCTACCCTTGATCCTATGCTTAAATACTTCTCTTGATGTTGCACATCCGTTTTGCAGTCCAGAACTCAACCCACAGTCAAATGTGTCCCAACCATTTGGTTTTATATTGCAAAGTAAATCTGAGCTTTCTATATACTAATCAAAAGAAACACATTGAAAATTTCACTTGATTCCTCACTTGGCAATGATGTTGACTGACTCTGAGCAAAGGATGCTTCCTCATCATTTCAAGTGAGAGCAGGAGGCTTACCTAATTCTTCAGATTAGACAGTTTTAGCTGACAGCATTTAGTTTATTGATACGGGGGGGGGGGGAAGTCAATTATTGTAATATTTTCAAAATTAATCCTTTTTGTTGACCTATTATTTTATTATTATTATTATTAGACCATTCTCTCTCTCTCTCTCTCTCTCTTTTTTTTTTTTTTTTTTTTTTTTTTTTTTTTTTTTTTTGTAAAAGTTAGGTTTCTACAGTACTTTTCAGATGATTGGTGAGTAGAACCTTTAGGTCATCATGAATTTTCCAACCAGGCATTTAGTGTCTTCAGACTACTGACAGAGACACCAGTCTGTCAAACACTAAATCAGAGAGGATATTTCCTGCTGCTTTTATCACATCAGAAAAGTATACAGAGAGACTCCCTATGGTGACTTTAAGACAGTGTTTTCCTGCCTTTTCTCTATTTTTCTCTTACATGAAGGAGCTATTTGTGATAGAATAAATATTGTGCTATACAAGGACATTGTTGAAGTCTTCCTCTTACTGAAAAAAACAGCAACGTCCCACCCCAGGCCCTATCAACACTCCCTCTCTCCTCCATGTCCCTCCCTCCACCCTCCCTCCCCCCAGCCATGTATACACAGTACCCCATAGTTTGAACTCCATGGAAGGAGAATCTTGTTTTAACCCATTTGCCGAAGTCTAAAGCAGTGGCTCTCTGTGAAATGGAGCACAACTAATACCTAGCTCCTATCCTGCGTGCATCTCAGACAGAAAAATTAGTGCTCTTAAAATTCATAAAAAGGCCAGAAAATAGATGTTGCAGTTGCACTTCTTCTTACCTGATTAAATTAAATTCATTTAAATGGGGTCTAAAGGGATCCTCTAGAATATTAATCTCCTGCTATTATGAACAGCTACTTCATGTAATGTCTTTTATATGCTCATCATATTACTTCTGGAATGCAGTTATATTTTTATTATGACTTTTTTGCCTTCATTGTTTTCCCTGGGATGTATTTTTCTTGAGGCCACCACATTTTGTGAATTTCTTTGTAGTCTTTGCAAATTTCCTGGATGCAGTCTTTATATTATTCATCAACAAGAATGTAGATGTGATAGAACCAGTAGAAAATGACCCTTTGGAAGGGATGTCTATGTTTTTCTTTGCTAATTTGTTCTGAGGTTAGTATTGTTCTTTCTGAAAGACACCTCAGCACACAGGCTGAAAATCACAAAGGTGGGCTTGCTCTGTAAATGCAGAACCCAAGTTGCTTGCTCAAAAAGCTGTTTCAGTGGATGTGTTAATAGGACTCCATGGGGCTTTCTCTGTACCTCTGTACCTAGGCAGTATGTTGTGGTAGTTTTACTCAGGTGGGCAGCCGACCTCCACCACAACCACTCTCTCACTCCCCCTCTCCTCAAAGAGGAAAGGGGAGAAAATACAACACAGAGAACTCGAGGTCTGAGATGAGAAAGGTTTAATTAAAGGGAAAGAGAATGGGGAGAAAAAGAAACAAAAGAAACAATCAGTCCGCGCGGAAGCACAGAGAGAGGAAAAATTACTCTCTACTTCCCATCAGCGAGCGGTGCTCGGCCACATCCTGGGAAGCAGGGCCTCAAACGCGTAGTGGTTGTTCAGGAGGAACAGCCCCCTCCCCCACGAGAGCCCCCCTTTTTATTGCTGAGTGTGACATCAGGTGTTATGGAATATCCCTTTGGTTGGTTTAGGTCAGCTGCCCCGGCAATGTCCCCTCCCCATCACTTGCCCACCCCCAGCCTGCTGGCTCTTGGGGGCTTGGAAGGAGTCCTGATGCTGTGCCAGCACTACGCAGTGATAGACACAACACTGGAGTGATATCAGTGCTGTTCCAGCTACGAGTGCAGAGCACACTGTACAGGCTGCTGCAGGGAAAAGGTGACTGCAGCTCGGACAGACCCAACACAACCTCCACCCCTTATTCCATAACGTTTCTGTCACAGTCGGGTACAGTTTAGTATATATATCACCATTGTTCTCTGTACATTGAAGTATTTGTATGTCTGTATTTCCTTTCATTCCATAGGTCTTTTCCCAAAATGTTCATAAAAACTGTTGATTGTTTCAGCTTCATCTGTCAAAGTGGTCACTCAGGGCAGGCAAAGTTGGTTTTCTTGACACCAGCACCAGCTTAGCTCACATCACGGTTGCACTTGCCCGGTTCCTTGCGAAGTTGACCTATCATTGGTTCTGCAGTGTCCTCCTACAACACATAACTTGGATGACAGATTAATTTTCTCCCAGTGTTAAATCTCCTTGAGGCACACTCTTGATATCCCCATCTTTCTGCATTACCCACCAGGTATGCCCTGGTCCTTGGGCAAAGACAATCCCTCTAGTGGGTTTGCCTTTTCCCATGGCAGGGGCAACCCACACTGCCTTCCCCATCCAATTTCCCACATATACTACAGGGACTTTAACTTCTCCCACAGTGTGTAGGGGTTTTGTTTCAGCAGAACCAGGACGGCTGTCAGACCCCCTGTTGTTAACTAGCCAAGTGGCCTCTGGTAGATTTATATCCCAATGTTTCCACATCCCAGCACCCAATGCTCGCAGCATAGTTTTTAACAGTCCATTGTACCTCTCAACCTTCCCAGAGGCTTGTGGGTGATAAGGGACGTGATACACCCACTCAATGCCATGTCTCTTGGTCCAGGAAGTGACCAAATTATTTCAGAAGCAACTTGCATTGTTGGACTCAATTCTTTCTGGTGTACCATGTTCACAGAATCACAGAATCACAGAATTTTCTAGGTTGGAAGAGACCTCAAGGTCATCGAGTCCAACCTCCAACCTAACGCTAACAGCCCCCACTAAACCATATCCCTAAGCTCTACATCTAAGCGTCTTTTGAAGACTTCCAGGGATGGTGACTCCACCACTTCCCTGGGCAGCCTGTTCCAATGCCTCACAACCCTTTCAGTAAAGAAGTTCTTCCTAACATCCAACCTAAAACTCCCCTGGCTCAACTTAAGCCCATTCCCCCTCGTCCTGTCACCAGGCACGTGGGAGAACAGGCCAACCCCCACCTCGCTACAGCCTCCCTTGAGGTACCTAAAAAGAGCGATAAGGTTGCCCCTGAGCCTCCTCTTCTCCAGGCTGAACAAGCCCAGCTCCCTCAGACGCTCCTCGTAGGACTTGTTCTCCAGGCCCCTCACCAGCTTTGTCACTCTTCTCTGCACCCGCTCAAGCACCTCGATGTCCTTCTTGTAGCGAGGGGCCCAAAACTGAACACAGTACTCGAGGTGCGGCCTCACCAGAGCTGAGTACAGGGGGACGATCACCTCCCTAGCCCTGCTGGTCACGCTGTTCCTGATACAAGCCAGGATGCCGTTGGCCTTCTTGGCCACCTGAGCACACTGCTGGCTCATATTCAGCCGACTATCCACCATCACTCCCAGGTCCTTCTCTGCCTGGCAGCTCTCGAACCATTCCTCTCCCAGCCTGTAGCTCTGCTTGGGGTTATTGCGCCCCAGGTGCAGGACCCGGCACTTGGCCTTGTTAAACTTCATGCAGTTGACCTCAGCCCATCGGTGCAGCCTATCCAGATCCTCCTGCAGAGCTTTCCTACCCTCAAGCAGATCGACACACGCACCTAACTTGGTGTCCTCTGCAAACTTACTGAGGGTGCACTCGATGCCCTCATCCAGATCATCGATGAAGATATTAAAGAGGACCGGCCCCAGCACCGAGCCCTGGGGGACGCCACTAGTGACTGGCCTCCAACTGGACTTGGCTCCATTCACCACGACTCTTTGGGCCCGGCTATCCAGCCAGTTTCTAACCCAACGAAGCGTGCGCCAGTCCAAGCCAAGAGCAGCCAGTTTCTTGAGGAGAATGCTGTGGGAGACGGTGTCAAAAGCCTTGCTGAAGTCAAGGTAGACCACATCCACAGCCTTTCCCTCATCCACCCAGCGCGTCACTTTGTCATAGAAGGAGATCAGGTTCGTCAGGCATGACCTGCCTTTCATAAAGCCATGCTGACTGGGCCTGATCGCCTGCTTCCCCTGCAAGTGCTGCATGATGACTCTCAGGAGGATCTGCTCCATGAGCTTTCCTGGCACTGAGGTCAAACTAACAGGCCTGTAGTTTCCCAGGTCTGCCCTCCGGCCCTTCTTGTAGATGGGCGTCACATTTGCTAGCCGCCAGTCGATTGGGACCTCCCCCGATAGCCAGGACTGCTGATAAATGATGGACAGTGGCTTGGCCAGCTCCTCTGCCAGTTCCCTCAGTACCCTTTGGTGGATCCCATCCGGCCCCATCGACTTGTGCACATCTAAGTGCCGTAGCAGGTCACCAACCAGTTCTTCATGGATAATGAGGGCCACATCCTGCTCCCCATCCCCTTCCACCAGCTCAGGGTACTGAGTATCCAGAGAACATCCGGTATTGCCGCTAAAGACTGAGGCAAAGAAGATATTAAGCACCTCCACCTTTTCCTCATCTCTTGTAACTAAGTTTCCCCCCGCCTCCAGTAAAGGATGGAGATTCTCCTTAGTCCTCCTTTTTGTGTTGATGTATTTATAGAAACGTTTTTTGTTATCTTTAACGGCAGTAGCCAGATTGAGCTCCAGATGAGCTTTGGCCTTCCTAATTTTGTCCCTGCACAGCCTCGCTACTTCTTTAAAGTCCTCCTTAGTGGCCTGCCCACTTTTCCAAAGCTTATAAACCCTCTTTTTCCTCCTAAGATCAAGCCACAATTCTCTGTTGAGCCAGGCCGGTCTTCTTCCCCGCCAGCTCGTCTTTGGGCACGTGGGGACAGACCGTTCCTGCGCCATTAAGACTTCCCTCTTGAAGAGCGCCCAGCCTTCCTGGACCCCTCTGCCCTTCAGAACCACCTCCCAAGGGACTCCACCAACTAGTGTCCTGAGCAGCTCAAAGTCAGCCCTCCGAAAGTCCAATACAGCGGTTTTACTGGTCCCCTTCCTGGCCTCACCAAGAATAGTGAACTCCACCATTGCGTGGTCACTCTGCCCAAGACAGCTCCCGACGATCACGTCCTCCACCAGTCCTTCTCTGTTTGTGAAGAGAAGGTCTAGCGGGGCACCTCCCCTGGTAGGTTCACTAACCAGCTGCGTCAGGAAGCTATCTTCCACACTCTCCAGAAACCTCCTAGACTGCTTTCTCAGGGCTGTGTTGTGCTTCCAGGATATGTCAGGGAAGTTGAAGTCCCCCACGAGTACAAGAGCTGATGATTTTGCAACCTCTGTCAGCTGCCTGTAGAATTCCTCATCAGTCTCCTCATCCTGGTTCGGCGGTCTATAGCAGACCCCGACCAGGACACTAGCCTTGTTGTCCCTGCCGATCCTAACCCAAAGGGACTCGACCTTGTCATTCCCAACCTCGAGTTCTACAACCTCGAAAGACTCTCTAATATAGAGAGCCACACCACCACCCCTTCTATGCTGCCTGTCCCTTCTACAGAGCTTATAGCCAGGCATTGCAGCACTCCAGTCATGAGACTGGTCCCACCACGTCTCCGTGATGGCAACCAAGTCGTAGCCTGCCTGCCGCACGATGGCTTCCAGCTCCTCCTGTTTGTTACCCATGCTGCGTGCATTGGTGTAGATGCACTTCAGCTGGGCCATTGCCTTATCCTCTGGCCTTGCCACAGCACTTGTCTTTCCAGGCCCAAGATAGCGTTTTGGGCTGTGGCATGGTTTACTGGATATGTTTCCAGCCACCCAGTAGTTGCTTCTACCGCGGTATGTAACGTTTACCTTGGCAGGTTTGTGGGAGTGGTCTGATGTAATCAATCTGCCAGGCCTCACCATATTGAAATCCAAGCCATCTCCACCTATTACAGGGAGACTTTACCCTCATGGCTTGTTTGATTGCAGCACAGATCTCACACTGATGGGTAACCTGTGTAATGACCTCAATGGTCAGGTCCACCCATGGAAAGAGAATGGGTAGAAAAAGAAACAAAAGAAACAATAAGTCTGTGCGGAAGCACAGAGAGAGGGAAAAAAAAATAATTCTCTACTTCCCATCAATGAGTGATGTTCAGCCACGTCCTGGGAAGCAGGGCCTCAAAACAAATACTGGTTGTTCAGGAGGAACAGCCCCCTCCCCCACGAGAGCCCCCCTTTTTATTGCTGAGTGTGACATCAGGTGTTATGGAATATCCCTTTGGTTGGTTTAGGTCAGCTGCCCTGCCAATGTCCCCTCCCCATCACTTGCCCTGATGCTGTGCCAGCACTATGCAGCAATAGACACAACACTTGAGTGAGATCAGTGCTGTTCCAGCTACGAGTGCAGAGCACAGCACTCTGTGGGCTGCTGCAGGGAAAAGGTGACTGCAGCTCAGACAGACCCAACACATATGTCAGCTGTGCAGCAAAATGCCATTCATTGTGCAAGCGACAAAGAATAATCTCCATATGTACGTATATGAAATATGTAACTTTTACTTGGATTTTTCACTGCAAACCACAAGTGTCAGATGTGTTGTCCCCTGGTATCTACAGGAACTCATGTCTGTGAATCTTAAGTGATCAGTTTTGAAAAATTCCCTTGTCAGTCTTGCAGTTTCACCTACATTTTTTTCTGCTTGGCTGTTGTAACATTAAATTCTACCAAAAACAAACAAACAAACAAACAAAACAGTTTTTATTGAGGTTACCAACTTAATTGTGCAGATAAAAAAAAAAAAAAAAAAAGAAAAGGCTGAGCAGAACTTTCGATTTTACAGTGAAATAGCTTGTTGTCCCCATAATATTTCAGTAGTAGTTTATTTGGGAAATTGTAATGCAAGCTGAAGTTTTTAGCTGAGTTAATGAAATATTTTTATTTTGAGGAATATTAATTCACATTTGAAGAATATTAATTAACTTTGCTTTAATCTGACTTAAATATGGGGGAAACCCTCTGGTTGCTTCATCCCAATTTGCTTACTGACTCAAATCAAGCATATCCAAGATATCCATCCATGCATATCCAGAATAAATCACTTATAGTATACCTAGCTATATACATGTAAAAGCCTATTATGAGCAAGCTTTTTTTTTTCCTTTTTCTTATTCTTTTTTTTTTTTATATATTTTTTTCCTTTTTTTTTTCTCTCTCTTTTTTTTTTTTTTTTTTAATTCTTAATGATTTTTCAATTTTTACACTTTTCAAGTCTGACTCCTGAAGATTTAGTCTATGCTTATGCTGCTGCTTCTGACAGCAATTGTAGTCACAGCAAGTCACTGTTAGAAATGTTTTCATATTGGTTAGATTTTCATTGCCTTCGGCCTTCAAACTCACTAAATAACTTTAATTTTGGGACACTTATTCATACCTGGAGGTGAACTCTGATAAATTTGTCTTCAGCAGTGGGAAAATTATTTTAAGTGGCAGTTTAAAAAAGTGTTAGTGTACTTTACATCAGAGGAGTAAATCTTACAAAATACTTCATATTTTGCATACAGCTTTCAGGCAAACTTGTTCAACTCTTAGGTATATTTTAAAAACTTTATCTAGCTTGCCAGATCACAGAATCACAGAATTTCTAGGTTGGAAGAGACCTCTAGATCATCGAGTCCAACCTCTGACCTAACGCTAACAGTCCCCACTAAACCATATGCCTAAGCTCTACATCTAAACGTCTTTTAAAGACTTCCAGGGATGGTGACTCCACCACTTCCCTGGGCAGCCCATTCCAATGTCTAACAACCCTTTCAGTAAAGAAGTTCTTCCTAACATCCAACCTAAAACACCCCTGGCACAACTTAAGCCCATTCCCCCTCGTCCTGTCACCAGGCATGTGGGAGAATAGACCAACCTCCACCTCGCTACAGCCTCCTTTAAGGTATCAGTAAAGAGCAATAAGGTCACCCCTGAGCCTCCTTTCTCCAGTCTGAACAAGCCCAGCTCCCTCAGCCACTCCTCGTAGGACTTGTTCTCCAGACCCCTCACCAGCTTTGTCACCCTTCTCTGGACTCGCTCGAGCACCTCCACATCATTCTTGTAGCAAGAGGCCCAAAACTGAACACAGTGCTTGAGGTGTGGTCTCAGCAGAGCTGAGTACAGGGGATGATCACTTCCCTAGACCTGCTGGCCACACTGTTTTTTATACAAGCCAGGATGCCGTTGGCCTTCTTGGCCACCTGAGCACACTGCTGGCTTGTATTCAGCTGACTATCCACCAACACTCCCAGGTCCTTCGCGGCCAGAAAGCTTTCCAACCACTCATCCTCCAGCCTGTAGCTCTGCTTGGGGTTGTTGTGTCACAGGTGCAGGACCCTGCACTTGGCCTTGTTGAACTTCATGCTGTTGACCTCAGACAATCAGTGCAGCCTTTCCAGATCCTCCTGTAGAGCCTTCCTACCCTTGAGCAGATCGACACTATCCAAGAAGAACTGGTTGGTGACCTGCTACAGCACTTGAATGTGCACAAGTCGATGGGGCCGGACGGGATCCACCCAAGGGTACTGAGAGAACTGGCAGAGGAGCTGGCCAAGCCACTGTCCATCATTTATCAGCAGTCCTGGCTATCGGGGGAGGTCCCAGTTGACTAGTGGCTGGCAAACGTGATGCCCATCTACAAGAAGGGCCGGAGGGCAGACCTGGGAAACTACAGGCCTGTCAGTTTGACCTCAGTACCAGGGAAGCTCATGGAGCAGATCCTCTTGAGAGTCATCACGCAGCACTTGCAGGGTGATCAGGCCCAGTCAGCATGGGTTTATGAAAGGCAGATCTTGCTTGACGAACCTGATCTCCTTCTATGACAAAGTGACGCGCTGGGTGGATGAGGGAAAGGCTGTGGATGTGGTCTACCTTGACTTCAGCAAGGCTTTTGATACCTTCTCCCACAGCATTCTCCTCAAGAAACTGGCTGCTCTTGACTTGGACTGGTGCATGCTTCGTTGGGTTAGAAACTGGCTGGATAACTGGGCCCAAAGAGTCGTGGTGAATGGAGTCAAGTCCAGTTGGAGGCCGGTCACTAGTGGCATTCCCCAGGGCTCAGTGCTGGGGCCGGTCCTCTTTAATATCTTTATCGATGATCTGGATGAGGGCATCGAGTGCACCCTCAGTAAGTTTGCAGAGGACACCAAGCTACGTGCGTGTGTTGATCTGCTTGAGGGTAGGAAAGCTCTGCAGGAGGATCTGGATAGGCTGCACTGATGGGCTGAGGTCAACTGCATGAAGTTCAACAAGGCCAAGTGCCGGGTCCTGCACCTGGGACACAACAACCCCAAGCAGAGCTACAGGCTGGGAGATGAGTGGTTGGAGAGCTGCCAGGCAGAGAAGGACCTGGGAGTGATGGTGGATAGTCGGCTGAATATGAGCCAGCAGTGTGCTCAGGTGGCCAAGAAGGCCAACGGCATCCTGGCTTGTATAAGAAACAGTGTGGCCAGCAGGGCTACGGAGGTGATCGTTCCCCTGTACTCGGCTCTGGTGAGGCCGCACCTTGAGTACTGTGTTCAGTTTTGGGCCTCTCGCTACAAGAAGGAGGACATCGAGGTGCTTGAGCGGGTCCAGAGAAGGGCGACGAAGCTGGTGAGGGGTCTGGAGAACAAGTCCTACGAGGAGCGGCTGAGGGAGCTGGGCTTGTTCAGCCTGGAGAAAAGGAGGCTCAGGGGTGACCTTATTGCTCTTTACCGATACCTTAAAGGAGGCTGTAGCGAGGTGGAGGTTGGTCTATTCTCCCACGTGCCTGATGACAGGACGAGGGGGAATGGGCTTAAGCTGCGCCAGGGGTGTTTTAGGTTGGATGTTAGGAAGAACTTCTTTACCGAAAGGGTTGTTAGACATTGGAACAGGCTGCCCAGGGAAGTGGTGGAGTCACCATCCCTGGAAGTCTTTAAAAGACGTTTAGATGTAGAGCTTAGGCATATGGTTTAGTGGGGACTGTTAACGTTAGGTCAGAGGTTGGACTCGATGATCTAGAGGTCTCTTCCAACCTAGAAATTCTGTGATTCTGTGACACACGCACCTAACTTGGTGTCCTCTGCAAACTTACTGAGGGTGCACTCAATGCCCTCATCCAGATCATCGATGAAGATATTAAAGAGGACTGGCTCCAGCATCGAGCCCTGGGGAATGCCACTAGTGACTGGCCTCCAACTGGATTTGACTCCATTCACCACAACTCTTTGGGCCCAGCTATCCAGACAGTTTCTAACCCAACAAAGCGTGCACCAGTCCAAGGTGTTTTTAATCTGTCCCCCACACATGGTGTTTTTGGAAGAGGTTAATTGGTTATAACATAGATCTTTTTGAATACAAAGACAAAAATAAAAAAACAAAAACCCATGAAAAATTAATGCCTGTGCTATTTTGTCCCAGAATAACAGTAAGCCTAGCTATGAGGTACTTGGTAACAGCTTCACCACTACATGAACATATATATTGTTTTCACTATTGTATTGCATACAGTAAAGAACAATCTGCAGCAAAATGAGGAGTCATATGCGTAGGTATTTAGGTGCATAAGCATTTATTACAAGAATATACTACAACTGCGATACATTGTGGTGGCTGGTACTTTATTTTCTCATAGGCTGAAGAAACTGTAACTTGATTATTATTATTTTTTTTCTTCTAATCCATTTTATTAAATTCAGAAAAGGATATGGAAAAGAGTCACATGAGAGATTCAGTGGAACAGAAAATATTAATTCACAGTAATTAAAAAATAAACTTCTAAGAGTTCTATACTTTAATTCATTGGAATGACAACTTAAATATAATTTAATTCTAGTTTCTAATTACTTATGTGGGGAAAGTTATATGGTAATGTAGCTGCTACAGTTTCTATCACAGAGACCAAAACAGGTCTAATGATCCAAAGCAAAAATTATACAGAACCATACTGGAACTGAGGTGTGAATTTTCAATAAGTGTAATGATCTTTGAAATAACAAAACAGCTTTCCTGTAGTGGATTACTTCTGGTCAGAAATTAAGACAAGATATGTTTCTGAAACATATAGTACAATTCAACCAGAAATTATTTGGTTTGGTGCAAACATTACTGAACATAACTCCATTGTCAGAAGGGTATAACCTGGTTAGAAAGTCTATGAATCTGTTAATTAAACTTACTTGAATTAATTTAACTATTTAATCTTCTGAAATTTCTAATAGATTCTTTTGTTATCTTGCGTTCTTTTGACTTGCTATGTCTTATTACACCCAGAAATCTAACTTGATCAACTGGAGTTATCACCAAATTCATTTCTGTACAGCTGACGCAAGAATACTATTAAAAACTGAAAAAAATGTCATTTCTGTGATGTCATTTCCATAGTTAATTAATTCATGATTTCTCGAAGAAAGACCTGCAGCCTGGTGTAAATATTATACAATCACAGAATTGTCTAGGTTGGAAGAGACCTCAATATCATCAAGTCCAACCTCTGACCTAACACTAACTAGTCCTCCACTAAACCATATCACTAAGTTCAACTTCTAAACATCTTTTAAAGGCCTCCAGGGATGGTGACTCCACCACTTCCCTGGGCAGCCCATTCCAATGTCTAACAACCCTTTCGGTGAAGAAGTTCTCCTAATATCCAACCTAAAACACCCCTGGTGCAACTTTAGCCCATTCCCCCTCGTCCTGTCACCAGGCACATGGGAGAATAGACCAATCCCCAGCTCACTACAGCCTCCTTTAATGTACCTATAGAGAGCAATAACGACACCCCTGAGCCTCCTTTCTCCAGGCTGAACAAACCCAGCTCCCTCAGCTGCTCCTCATAAGACTTGTTCTCCAGACCCCTCACCAGCTTTGTCACTCTTCTCTGGACTTGCTCGAGCACCTCCACATCATTCTTGTAGCGAGGGGCCCAAAACTGAACACAGTACTCGAGGTGCAGCCTCACCAGAGCCGAGTACAGGGTGACAATCACTTCCCTAGCCCTGCTGGCCACACTGCTTCTTATACAAGCCAGGATGCTGCTGGCCTTCTTGACCACCTGAGCACACTGCTGGCTTCTATTCAGCTGACTATCCACCAAAACTCCCAGGTCCTTCTCGGCCAGGCAGCTTTCCAACCACTCATCTCCCAGCCTGTAGCTCTGCTTGAGGTTGTTGTGTCCCAGGTGCAGGACCCGGCACTCGGCCTTGTTGAACTTCATGCAGTTGACCTCAGCCCATCAGTGCAGCCTATCCAGATCCTCCTGCAGAGCCTTCCTATCCTCGAGCAGATCAACACACACACCTAACTTGCTGTCCTCTGCAAACTTACTGAGGGTGCACTCGATCCCCTCATCCAGATCATTGGTAAGGATATTAAAGAGCACAGGCCCCAGTACCGAGCCCTGGGGAATGCCACTAGTGACCGGCCTCCAACTGCATTTGACTCTATTCACCAGAACCCTTTGGTCCCGGCCGTCCAGCCAGTTTTTAACCCAATGAATCTTGCGCCAGTCCAAGCCATGAGCAGCCAGTTTCTTGAGGAGAATGTTGAGGGAAAGTGTCAAAAGCCTTGCTGAAATCAAGGTAGACCACATCCACAGCCTTTCCCTCATCCACCAATCGCATCACTTTGTCATAGAAGGAGATCAAGTTCTTCAAACAGGGCCTGCCTTTCATAAACCCATGTTGACTGGGCCTGATTACCTGGTTGCCCTGTAAGTGCCGCGTGATGACACTCAAGATAATCTGCTCCATGAGCTTCCCTTGCACTGAGGTCAAACTTTCAGGCCTATAGTTCCCCGGGTCTACCCTCTGGCCCTTCTTGTGAATGGGCATCACGTTTGCTAGCTTTTAGTTGACTGGGACCTCCCCTGATGGCCAGGACTGCTGATAAATGATGGAAAGCAGCTTGTCCAGCTCCTCTGCCAGTTCTTTCAGTATCCTCGGGTGGATCCCATCTGGCCCCATCAACTTGCATACATCTAAGTGCTGTAGCAGGTTGCCAACCAGTTCCTCATGGATTATGAGAGCCACATTCTGCTCCTCATCCACTTCCACCAGCTCAGGGTACTGATATTGCTGCTAAAGACTTAGGTAATACCGCAATCCAGTATTGCTGCTAAAGACTGAGGCAAAGAAGGCATTAAGCACCTCCACTTTTTCCTCATCTCCTGTCAGTAAATTTCTCCCTGCATCCAGTAAAGGATGGAGATACTCCTTAGTCCTCCGTTTTGTGTTGATGTATTTTTAAAAACATTTTTTGTTGTCTTTAATGTAGTAGCCAGTTTGAGCTCCAGATGACCTTTGGCCTTTCTTATTTTGTCCCTGCACAGCCTTGCTTCTTCCTTATAGTCCTCCTGAGTGAGCCGCCCTCTTTTCCAAAGTTTATAAACCCTCTTTTTTCTCCTAAACTCTAGCCACAATTCTCTGTTCGGCCAGGCTGGTCTTCCACATTGGCTCGTCTTTGGGCACGTGGGGACAGACCGCTCCTGTGCCATTAAGATTTCCTTCTTGAAGAGTGCCCAGCCTTCCTGGACTCCTCTGCCCTTCAGAACTGCCTCTCAAGGGACTCTGCCAACCAGCGTCCTGAACAGCTCAAAGGCAGCCCTCCAGAAGTCCAATACAGAGGTTTTACTGATCCCCTTCCTGGCTTCTCCAAGAATAGAAACTCTACCATTCCATAGCCACTCTGCCCAAGACAGCTTCCAACCACCACATCTCCCACAAATCCTTCTCCGTTTGTGAAGAGAAGGTCTAGCGGGGCACCTCCCCTGGTAGGTTCACTAACCAGCTGTGTCAGGAAGCTATCTTCCATGCTCTCCAGAAACCTCCTAGACTGCTTTCTCTGGGCTGTATTGTGCTTCCAGGATATATCTGGGAAGTTGAAATCCCCCACGAGAACAAGCACCGAAGATTTCGCAACTTCTGTCAGCTGCCTGTAGAACTCCTCATCCGTCTCCTCGTCCTGGTTCGGCGGTCTATAACAGACCCCCACCAGGATGCTAGCCTTTTTGGCCTTCCCACTGATCCTAACCCGTAGGGATTCAACCTTATCATTCAAGCCTCAAGTTCAACAACATCAAAAGATTCTCTAATAAAGAGATCCACACCACCACCCCTTCTGTGCTGCCTGTCCCTTCTGAAGAGCCTATAGCCAGACATTGCAGCACTCCAGTCATGAAAGTGGTCCCACCATGTTTCCGTGATGGCAACCAAGTTGTAGCCTGCCTGCTGTACAATGGCTTCCAGCTCCTCCTGTTTGTTACCCATGCTGCGTGCATTAGTGTAGGTGTACTTCAGTTGGGCCATTGCCTTCTCCCCCAGCCTTGCCATTCTTCCCCCTGGCACAGCTCCAACAATCCTTGTTTCAGCCCTGTCCCCCTTCTTACCTAGTTTAAAGCCCTCTCAATGAGCCCCATCAGCTCCTGGGCTAGAATCCATTTTCCCCTTAGAGATAGGTACCCGTCTGCGGCCATCAGGCCAGGTAAAGCACCCGAGTAAAGCACCACATAATCAAAAAAAAAAAAAAAAAAAAACAAACACAAAATTTCTGTGTTGGCACCAGCCTCTGAACCATGTGTTTATCAGGTGGGCTTTCCATGCCCTCTCTGTACCCCTCCCTGCCACCATAGGGATAGATGAAAACACTACCTGTACTCCCGCTCCATCCGCTAACTGTCCCAGTCCCCTAAAGTCCCGTTTAATAGCCTTCAGGCTTCTCTTTTCAATGTCATCACTGCTAGCCTGGACTATCAAAAGAGGATAAAAATAGTCAGAGGGTTGAACCGGGTTGGGAAGCTTTCTGGCAATTTCCCTGATCCTGGCCTCAGGGAGGCAGCAGACTTCCTTACAGGTAGGGCCAGGCCGATACATAGGTCCCTCTGTTCTCCTGAGAAGGGAGTTGCCTACAACAATCAACCTTCTTTCTTTCTTGGTGGAGGCAGTCCTGAGGCATGGAATCGACCTTCGCCCTAGGTATCCTCCTGGGTAGACTTTCTACCTCTTCCTCAGCTACTGGCCTCTCACCTGCTCACACCTCACACACACAGTCTCTCTGCCTCCTGCAGATGGCAGCAAAAGGCTCAAGCACTCCCTGCACCTGGAGACCTGAACCGCTGCATTTTTGAGTGGGCAGTCAGTCCGGGTGTGTACAGACTTCCTAGAGAGAGCACTTTGCCTGGTGGAGACCATTGCAGCCTAGCTAGTGGTAGACCGCTGTTAGAGGAGTTGTTTGTATGGGCGGGGGGGAACTCTCCACCCTCCCTCCCTCCGCACCCTGCCTGCGCGAACCGCTCTGCCACTCCCTTCTGACGTGCCACGCCCTGTTTGCCACGCTTCTAGTCGCTCGCGCTCCCTAGGGGCTGCTTTTGAACGGCCGGGGAGGGGGCACTGCTGGCTCCACCTACATCTTGTCAGCCTCACTCGCGAGGGCTGCCGGGTCCTGGTGGCTCCCTCAAGTGGGCTCGATGCTGGAAAAAAAGCCCTGTCTGTCTGATCCCCTACTGCACTGCAGAATGCGTCTGCCCTGGAGCCAAACGCCTTGGTAAGAGGTTAATTTAGTTGGTAAATCTAACACCAAAGGTTGACCTGTGCAGGTCAGCAAAATGAGTAGGGGAGTAGAAATCCTCTATTTTTTCAGCTCATATTTCAGGTCTCTAAGTTCTTCTATGTACAGGTTTTGCAGGATTTATTTCTTTAAATAGGCTGTAAAACTTTACTTGGACAAGAACTCTTTTTTTTTTTTTTTTTTTTTTAAACATTGAAAAGTATAATGTATCTGACTTCTGACCAGGAAAGCAGCCTATGGAATTTGTAGTTTCTCCAGGATTGTATTTTGAGGTATTCGAAACTATGGAAGTGTAAATAAATCAAGGATTACAATTATTTAAATCAGTACTCCATCTGACCTGAGTACCATTCTTATATCATATAAAAAATACCATCAAGATTTTACTACACACTCTTTATAATAAATATGAAAATATTAGATGTCATTGTGACAGCAGCCAGGTAATTGCCTACCACAAATCAAGATCTAATGTTCATTTGGTCTCTTAACTTTTCCAGTTTCCAATTTTTCTCTTTATGAAATAGTAATTGAGGGTTTTGTTGGTGTTGTTTTATATGTATATATATATTTACATGATTTTATGGGATATTACTGTATAGGAGCACAAGTTACCAAGAAAGAAGGATTTCTATTTCTCCTTCAAAATGGGATGAAAATGAATTAAAAGTTCTGATTTTGACTGCTGGGAAAAGAAGTTCATTTTCTGAATCTAAACTAATTTTGAAGTTAATTTTGAAGTTTAGTATTTTTAAATGTGCCTTAAGTCCAGTTCCTGAAAGAATTTGAGAACAAAAAGCTAAAATAAGTAATTGTTTACTATCTAATTCTCAGTTAACATCATTGGCTTGGTTGGTGTGGGATAGGGAAAATCTCCAGAGAGACTTCTTTTTCTTCTTTACTTATGTCTATCTAAGATTAAAAACCAAGTCAGGCCTAAATTCATATGCCATATTTAGCATGACTAGTTAAAGTGTTGCCATTTTTTCCCCTAAATTGGAAGATACTTCATCTTGGGTTTTAGTTGTAATCTCATGTTTATTGGCTCTTGAAAGAATGTAAAACCACTGAATCTGTGGCCTAGTTTAACCCAGTACCCACCGATGAAAGAGTCAATTATTTACATTGAGAATGAAGAATAAGGTATATGAAGAAGTATTAGAATTCTGCCATATGCCATAACATATGGGCAGTTTACACTACGTTACATTCATGTCAAGGGGAGGACCCTGATGGACAAACATATTGCATTCTCCCGTCTTAAAACTTCAGTAAAAGTACTTAGCACATTCATAACCCTGCAAAAGAATTAACTAATCCTCATCAAATCAGCAGATTTGTAATTATTAATAATAAATACCACCTAAAATTAAGGACAATGAGGCACAGAGTGAGCCTGGAGTTATGCTAGTCTGGGTAATTATGAAAATGGAGCTCCTGCTCTCTTTTCTATTTGAAGAGTAAAGCAGGTGTCATTACTCTTCAATTTACTACACATGCAGCAGGATTTGAAATGTGTACATATCTGCCTGCGAATTATGCACAAAATGATCTGTGTTGTACATTTGTAGTGACAAAGGAATAGAACTGCCAGCAGTTTCTCTAATACATAGAAACACAGAGAAAAATATATATTTTGTATTATGATATATAACAGCTACAAATTTGGTGGTAGGAATGACTATATTACAGCTAGGTAAGTAACTGTGAGTTTCTGTAAGTTAGTTGTTGGGGGAAAGTTTTTACTCTTATTTCTTCAGGTTGATACTTGAGGTAGCATTTACACTGGTGAAATCACGTTTATATTGGTGTAACAGTGCTTGTTCTATATTTGAGGAATGAAATGAAGGAGCATGTCAGGAAAAATAATCAGCAACAGAGGCATATAGAAGCAATCAGTTTCTCTCTCTTGTCATTCTCCATTCCACATCTCTGATGATCTGAGTGTACACATGCCTCGACCCAGTTCCCTAATTTTTGAAGTTACATTATTTTAAGTCATCTTTGAACAGCACCTTTGAACAACATCCTATCTATAAAGAGATATAATCTCTTCATAATGGCTAACCTACTATGGTAACAGTATGACTTCAAATGGTACTAATAATCATAGATAGATAAGTAAACTCCAGTCTCCTGGAATTCAATTCCATTGAATTCTTGGCTGTTGTGTTTACCCTTCTTTTACTCTGATCATTGAACATATCAGATTGAGAATATCTTTTTAAAATTGGGTATACTGGGGTTTTTGCTTGTTTTTATTTTGTTTTGTTACAAAGCAAGCAAGGTGGATTCTGAGAATTTTCAAAACCCTGAGAATAACTCACCTGCAAGGAACAGTTCAAGAAAGCTTCTTTTAGACTATTTCAGTATAATATATGCAAAATCACATTTCTTTTCATTTCCAGGTTATTTAAAACATTTTTCGATTTAGTGACATACACACTTGTAATTAATCATCTAAAGTAACAAATACAGAAGTTCCATTCATGACTGAGATTTTAGGCCCTAGACCCACAAAGACATTTTTATAAGCTTAACATTAAGAACATTTGCAGTTGTAATAATATCAGTTAAACCTCCTGAACTTTATTTTAAGCATTTGTAGTCTCTGAATAGTCGAAGATTGTAAATTCTTCTGGGTAAGAAGATAATTTGCCTACTGTTTTTAGCACAAATAAATCTAAAGTACCTGTAGTACTTTAAGTGCTACAGTTTCTGTAGGTTAGAAAATGTCTGTAGGCACATATAGTTAATAATAGTCATTTAAGCACTTTATGTTGCTTAAAAGCCATGAAAGAAGGTGTAGTTTATACTATCAGATGCTATAATATTGATACTGTCATATGTAAAGAAAGCAGTTGGAATTTACATTTAAAATAAGATATTTAGGTGTGTTGTTAGGTTTTATGAAGAATACTAGTATTGGAAAACTGTCCTGTTTTTATTTCGTTTAAATGTGGCAATTCTTCGGGTAAAACTGAGTTTGGAATTTATTATGGTATGTTTAAATTGGAGATCCTTGTGTTGACATAAATTCATTTCAGTGTTAGTACTGTGTTACTGTACATATGTTATAACATATGGTAGAATTTCATCCCTCATCTTTCTCATGTTTTGTCCTCAGAGTCACTCAAAGGCTGTCCCATGAGATGACTCTGTTAAATTAGGTCAGCAACTGGAGGAGGCCATGTGTCAACTCTACTGCTGAATGACATAGCAGTTAACACTTTAAAATGTTTTCCTCAAACTTTTCTGGGAAGAAAGAGGAAATAGACAAGATGGAAGAAGGTCTCTGAGATAATTCTCTTCAGATGTTTATAAGATTTTAAAAATTGTTTTCTACGACTATGTAAATACTGTTTTTTTGTTTTGTTTTGTTTTGTTTGTTGTTGTTGTTGTTGTTGTTGTTTTTTGTCTTTGTGTGTGTGTCTGTGTGTGGGGGGCTTGTTTACTTTTGTTTTGTTTCCGGTCATCTGAAGCAGACTAGGTAAGTGTCTGTGGGCAGAACTTCATTTCTATGAAATCCTAGTTATGGTGTGCATATACTACAAAGAAGAAGGGTCTGACCATACAGCTAATGCCCTGGCCACTAGTGTTATTGGAAAAAAAGAGGCTTTGTGTAAGTTTGGTTCTACAGATTCTGGATTACTTTGTTGTTTCCTACTTTGTTTTATGGAGAGTCACATGTGATTGGGAAAGGGAGAAGTCCCAGTGTGATATGGAGTATCACATATATGGTACTCTCACTTCAGGGCTTGATCTTGCTCCAGCCTTTCAGACTGCAGGGAATTGTACCCTTGTTTCTTTACCAGTGATTCAATTCCCACTGTCTTTCTGTTAACTGTGATTTTATAAAATTTTATAACCATTACTGCCATTTACAGCTTATTCAGGGTGATGAGTACAGACCTATTTAATGTTTTTTCAGTGCTGTGTGCTTTGTTGCTGCTTTTTGTTGCTGCTTTTGAATTTTTCTGTTTCCTCTGTTCACTTTTTTAGATAGTATCCTTCTGTACAATATTCAGAAACAGACAGGACATTAATTTATATAGAGGCTTAATTGTTTCCTATGTACTTTTATTTATTTATTTATTTATTTAACTCTCTACCTCTTTTCTAACATTCCTAACATTTGGTTTACTTTTTTGACTACTACTAAGGACTGATCTAAAATTTTTGTGAATGTATTGATTACTCTCCTAGATTTCATTCCAAAATAGTAACAGTCAGCTCAAATCAAAGTCAGACTTCAGGGCTTTTTGTCTTTAAGTTACAAAAATTAATTTATTTTTTGACACAGAGTTAAGACTTGTATCTTTGAATTAACAAAAACTAGAAGTTTTCAGGCTGTTCTGTCTTTTGTTTGTTTGTTTTTCTCTTTTATTATCTCAGTGCAGAATTTCTGACCATACAATCTGGAATACTGGAGTGACAGTTTTAGCTGGTCCTATTCAAGAAAGAAAGAAGACATACAGAAGTGGGTAGGTAGAAAGGCTTCTAGAATAGGGAGAGTACATCGTATAGAGAAAACCAGTCTTACCTGTGTAGTTTAAGAGGGTCATGATTGATATCCATTAATACATTTTGAGGGTAAATGCTTATGAGGGAACTCCCACCAAGCTAAATGACTGAACTAATTCTGCTCTCTTTTAGTTTGAAGCCATTACTCCTTGTCCTATCACAACACTTCCTGACAAAGAGTGTCCCCACAGCTTTCCTATAAGTCCCCTTTAATTATTGGAAGGCAGCTTTCTCTTCTCCTGGCTGAACAACCCCAGCTCTCTCAGCCTGTCTTCATAGGACTGGTGCTCCAGCCCCTTGACCATCTTTGTGGCCATCAGCTGGACTCATTCCAATACTTCCATGTCCTTCAGCTGGGAGCCCCAGAGCTCCACAGTACTCCAGGTGCTATTCTGCTCTTATAAGAGCAGAGTAGAGTGGGAGAATCACACCTGCTTGCCCTGCTGGCCACACTTCTTTTGATGTAGCCCATGATATATTTAGGTTTCTGGGCTGCAAGCGCATATTACTGGCTCATGTCAAGCTTCTCGTCAACCAGATAGTCATCTTCTAAAAAAATAGCATTTCTTATCATTGGAACAGGGAAAAAAAAGAGCAACTTTGCCCAAATCTTCAAAGAGGATTTGAGGATTTCAGTCTGGTGATGTAATATGCATATCTGAAAGTAATACTTCTAGTAAATCAGTATTCACCTGAAAAATATGGGATGACTTTGTTAATGTTTTTCTCCTTCCTGCTCAATTGTTGAAATTTGAAAAACAAATGCTATGTACTCTACTGACACAATGTTTCTGAAAAGTGTTTTTATAATTAGTAATGTTCCTTGAATGAAGGAAGTGGATATCAAAAACATGATTTCTATATGTTATTTCTGACACTCCTACTGCCTCTTGAATTCGAACCTTCCTTCTCTTTATCTTTTCAAACTGATTGTGGGCCTGACCTCATCTGAGGTAGAAATACAACTCAATGGAAAGCAGAACTTGTGCATTTTAACTGTTGTTTGAATTGATATAATATACCCAAGTAATTGAAGTGGAGTACAGTATGCTTTCTGAAACAAAATCTGAATACAGAATACTGCTTATGTTCTTCTAATTCATTTATTTCTTTCTACCTCTTCATCTTACCATGTTCTTTAGTGACAGTTGCATTTCTTTCAAGCACGCTTTCTTATCCAAATTATATGTTATTCTAGGTCTTTTATTTAGGATTTTTCACACATCCTTCACATCTCCTTTACAGTCTCTGGTCAATAACTGCTAAGACCTATATACTTCTATACACTTCATGGCTATTCCTTTATCACATGCATTTTCTGTTGCCAGAAGGTAGATCTGTACAATTTTTTGTTATTGATATCTGTTCTCTCCCTTCCTCCCCCCACACTTTTTTTCCCCAAGCAGATGGAAGTGTGTAAATGTGTCTAAAGACTGAGAATACCATTAACTTGTTTTTTGCAGAGCCCTGGGAGACACAATGGCTCTGGTTCCTTTTTGACTAGGCTGAAAAAAAAAAAAAAACTTCACAATACAAGTAAAGCAACTTTAGCACATTATTCTGTATACGTTATAGCCCTGACTGATGGAAAAAAAAAAAGGGGGGGGGTGGAGAAAGAAAAGGTGTACTTCTGCTGCTGTGCATCAATCTTTTTCACTTTGCAAGAGAACACCATCCTAAAGTCACACACAAGCTGGATTTACATTATTCCATTAAGTATTGATTGTAATGTTTGAAGCCTTTATTGTTGCAATTTATCAGAGCTTTTTCCACTGTAATGGATAGAAAATAATACTGCCTGGCTACAACTTGTTGTGCACTCTGCAGCTGATAGGGTGAAATTGGTTGAGAAGGGTAGAAGGGTTTCAAATTATTATTATTTTTTTTAATAAGTACATCAATTCAGAAAGGAGAGCTATTTGCTCAATACCTGGCATACTATAGAGAACATTCAATCTCCAACTGAACATAGGGAACTGAATTAGAATAATTTTGCACAGGGATGTGAATTAGAATAATTTTACAAAGTCTAGATCCCCTTCTATTACTGCATCTCTATGAGACTAAATTCAATAAATGCCAAAGATTAGCAACTTTTTTTTTTTTTTAATTAATTATTATTTATTTATTTATTTATTATTTTTTTCCCCCAGGGAGGGATGTTCAGTCAATATTTTTATATCTAGGCTCATCTGGGCTCCCTGTTTAACTTCAGTCTGGAGTTAGTGCTACAATAAAACATAAGATTAAATTAAAAAAAAATAAATTGAATATAATCAGCAATATTTTACACAAATGCTCCTGCAACTGAATGAAAAATTACATAGGCATAAAGGAACCCATGCTGTTTTCTGAGACATTTTATAAATGTTTCCTGATCTTTTAACATGTTCTTCATAAGTGATGAGTTAGAAGATTACTATTCTGGAACACATCTGTGTCAATTCTTAATCAAAATATTACTTCTTTACATACACATATATATCACAGAATCACAGAATTGTCTAGGTTGGAAGAGACCTCAATATCATCAAGTCCAACCTCTGACCTAACACTAACTAGTCCTCCACTAAACCATATCACTAAGTTCAACTTCTAAACATCTTTTAAAGGCCTCCAGGGATGGTGACTCCACCACTTCCCTGGGCAGCCCATTCCAATGTCTAACAACCCTTTCGGTGAAGAAGTTCTCCTAATATCCAACCTAAAACACCCCTGGTGCAACTTTAGCCCATTCCCCCTCGTCCTGTCACCAGGCACATGGGAGAATAGACCAATCCCCAGCTCACTACAGCCTCCTTTAATGTACCTATAGAGAGCAATAACGACACCCCTGAGCCTCCTTTCTCCAGGCTGAACAAACCCAGCTCCCTCAGCTGCTCCTCATAAGACTTGTTCTCCAGACCCCTCACCAGCTTTGTCACTCTTCTCTGGACTTGCTCGAGCACCTCCACATCATTCTTGTAGCGAGGGGCCCAAAACTGAACACAGTACTCGAGGTGCAGCCTCACCAGAGCCGAGTACAGGGTGACAATCACTTCCCTAGCCCTGCTGGCCACACTGCTTCTTATACAAGCCAGGATGCTGCTGGCCTTCTTGACCACCTGAGCACACTGCTGGCTTCTATTCAGCTGACTATCCACCAAAACTCCCAGGTCCTTCTCGGCCAGGCAGCTTTCCAACCACTCATCTCCCAGCCTGTAGCTCTGCTTGAGGTTGTTGTGTCCCAGGTGCAGGACCCGGCACTCGGCCTTGTTGAACTTCATGCAGTTGACCTCAGCCCATCAGTGCAGCCTATCCAGATCCTCCTGCAGAGCCTTCCTATCCTCGAGCAGATCAACACACGCACCTAACTTGCTGTCCTCTGCAAACTTACTGAGGGTGCACTCGATCCCCTCATCCAGATCATTGGTAAGGATATTAAAGAGCACAGGCCCCAGTACCGAGCCCTGGGGAATGCCACTAGTGACCGGCCTCCAACTGCATTTGACTCTATTCACCAGAACCCTTTGGTCCCGGCCGTCTAGCCAGTTTTTAACCCAATGAATCTTGCGCCAGTCCAAGCCATGAGCAGCCAGTTTCTTGAGGAGAATGTTGAGGGAAAGTGTCAAAAGCCTTGCTGAAATCAAGGTAGACCACATCCACAGCCTTTCCCTCATCCACCAATCGCATCACTTTGTCATAGAAGGAGATCAAGTTCTTCAAACAGGACCTGCCTTTCATAAACCCATGTTGACTGGGCCTGATTACCTGGTTGCCCTGTAAGTGCCGCGTGATGACACTCAAGATAATCTGCTCCATGAGCTTCCCTTGCACTGAGGTCAAACTTTCAGGCCTATAGCTCCCCGGGTCTACCCTCCGGCCCTTCTTGTGAATGGGCATCATGTTTGCTAGCTATTAGTTGACTGGGACCTCCCCTGATGGCCAGGACTGCTGATAAATGATGGAAAGCAGCTTGTCCAGCTCCTCTGCCAGTTCTCTCAGTATCCTCGGGTGGATCCCATCTGGCCCCATCAACTTGCATACATCTAAGTGCTGTAGCAGGTTGCCAACCAGTTCCTCATGGAATTGGTGGCAGTGAGGGCCACATTCTGTTCCTTATCCCCTTCCACCAGTTCATTGAAGCCATCCTGCAGCAGGATCTGTGGAGATCCTCATCTCTCTCATGTTCAGGTATTTGGCCACTGAAGAACATTAAACACCATAAAAGAGGTCTAAAACTTCATTCAGTTTATTGCTGGTGATTTTCATCCTTGTCAACATTTCAAAGAGATTCTGAGATACAGGCTTGTAAGGACTGATTCGAGGACAATTACAAAATCCTTCCACTCCCACCGCCCCACCCCAGTAAAAGAGTGACTTGAAAATACTTAAAAACAGAGAGTCCAACTGAGGGCCACCAAGGTGCATGATAAAGGGACTGGAACACCTCTCCTGTGAGGAGACGCTGAGCAGGCCTCTGTACAGCCTGCAGAAGAGGAGGCTTGGGGGCAACCTTATCAATATTTATTTGTCTGAAGGGAAGAGGACAGAGCCAGGCTCTTCTCAGTGGTTCCCTGTGACAGGACATTGATAGAAGGAATGGGCACAAACTGGAATACAAGAGGTTCTGTTTGAACACCAGCAAGCTGTGTTTTTACTGTGTAGGTGATAGTGAACTGGAACAGGTTGTCCAGAGAGGTTGTGGAGTCTCCCTCCTTGGAGATCTTGAAAAGCTGTCATGACATGTTCCTGGGCAACCTGCTCTAGATACCCTTGACTGAGCAGGGAGGTCAAACTGGAGGACTTCCAGAGGTTGCTTCCAACATTAACCATTGTATGATTTTGTTATTCTGTGAAATCCTCAAATCACCAAGTGAAGGAAATCATTCATGAAAGTGCTTTAGATGACCAAGAACCAATAGTGACACCTCCATTTTTTTATATATATATATATTTATTTTTCAAAGATGGTTTAAGATCTGTCACACAGAGAAGATTCATCACCTATGGATAGAAGGAAAGACAGCTACTTCCTTTCAGTTGAGAGCTGTTTACTTGGTACCTACTTTCCCTGTAAGAAAGGAGGACTGTGGCACAGCCACTGAACTTTTAAGATTTGGTGGCTCCATAACAGCCTAGTGGCTTCTGTAAATGCTACTAGCAGACATCAATACAAGTTGTATCTTTCAGAAGAAACCTGGGATTCTTCTAGATGACAGGAAATGTTGAGAGCTCAGCACTCAGTGTTATAGTGTTGAATATCTGCTGTGGAGTTAGCTCTTGAGCAATAGCAGAAATACCCAAGCATTCCCTAAGGATTCTCATGAATACTACTTTATACAAAATTGAAATGTTTCCAGAGCTTAAGCTTAGGGCTCACATGTAGGACACCCCTGTATATCCTATACTTGCAAATATGAACCTGAAAGTCAGCCAACACCCCCCAAAAGATAAATCATACTTTCACATATCTATTTTTATTGGAATTATTTAAAGTTTAATACATATTTTTAACTTTATTAATGATATTTTAAATGCCTTAGTCTATCAAAAATGGATAGACAGTTCAGCTAAACACTTTTTTTTTTTTTTTTCTATCCAGATGGAGTAGTGTCAAGTCCAAGCTCTGAGACAGAAATTTCTAATTTCATTGGAGATCCATGAAATTAGTAGAAAAATACTACCTTGTTTTCTTCTTTGGGAGCAACTTGGCAAAAGTCCACCTGAATATTCTAAGAGCACTCTTGGCTAGCACAGCTGACAATATCAGTCTGTGAAAAGCTTCTGCAGAGGGACTGATGAAATAAAATCCAAACCCTTTGCTTCAGTTTCATATTGGCCAAAATATCTGGCTTCTTGGAAAAGTACATTCTCTGTCACGTGAAAAGAGTGACAAAGTTGATACTCAGACTCACAGAAACATTTGTAGGAAAGTGTGCTGGAATCCCTTCAAGAGCTTCTGCTGACAGCATAGCTCAGCATTTACAACATAGAGCATGGCTAAAATTTGCAGTGAGGCTCTATGCATTGTACATCCTATGGAATGTATGCCAAGAAAAATACAGTATCAGAATTATCTGCGAATTTTTAAGACAGTGTGAAGAGGAGTGGAAACATATTATTCTCGACACCTTCTAGGAAGCATTATGTTATAGGTTTATCCACTCAGTTTTTCTGTGTAAACATTAGTGCTGCAATAGGCTTTCAGTGTTTCCTGTGCCAAAATTGTTTCCCCCCTCAACCTCCAGGATCCTATGTCTTTGTAGAAGTCTCAAATTGTAGAAGTCTCCATCAAAAAAGATGGAATTGAACTCAGACTACCAAAATAAGAACAAGGGCAATTAAATTGCTGAGTTTTTAGGAGAAATAAACACTGCATGTTTGGGAATTGTGTTGAAAGTATAAATATAAAAATAGAAAATAGAAATATGCAAAATGAAATATTTTGCACATAATCCTAACAGTAAGTTTCTTCTGGGAAAGTGAATTCTTTCATGATACTAGCATGTATCTTATTATCTAGATTTATTTCATCACTTATGTCTGGGAAGATTTTTTTGCATGTCTCTTATTATAAGACTTTTAATTACCTCTACTTCAAAACCAGATCAACAATCATGAAAAAATAAATTAAAAAAAAATTAAAAAAAAAAAAATCACTTAATAGTCATGCTGAATATTTTTATATTTTATTTAACTTGTGTTTCAACATACATGTATCTCCGTGTTGGAAGCTGGGCCAATGTCTAACTCAAAACTCATCTTGACAAATATAATGTTCAGCACGTCACAGAATTTGCATTCAGTTCAGTTGCAGACTTTTGTTTTTTGGGATGCCCTTGAGAATTTTGCATACCCAAAGAGGATGAGACAGTCTGTAAGAGTAGGAAATGGAACTTGAATAAAAATGAGAGGCGTTTTCTAGCACAACATAACGGTCATTCAGCCTATAGGTATATTGAAATTATCTGAAATAATTTATGAGATGCCATCCAATAAACAGTTTATCATCTAAAGAGCCACATAGAAAAAAAATCATTGAAGAAAACTCTTGTAAGGCTAAAGTGTAAAAAGGGCTATAAATCTTAACTTAATGAAGCTAATCTTCTAAAATTTGTCTTCCCAAGCTTAAGGAAGTGTTTGGGGCTTCCTAGACTTCTAGACATAGACTTCTATCTGCAACAGAAATCCTGAAATTTTTGATGCAATAAGAGAAAACAGAATTATACAGGTGTGATGAGTGGTCTTCTTTGAGTATCTGAGTACAAATATGGAGGACAAGAAGCCAGCTGGTAATGAAAAGAAAATGGAAATGCCAGCACTGACTAAAAATAAAAAGAACTAAAAAAGTTGAAGTGGTGGGAATCAAAATGTGTTTCTGTGTTTATGTTAAAAAGAGAAAGCAAGAAAAATGAAGAGACTCCTGAATAAGGATCACAACAGAGGTGATAATAAGTACTCTTTTCTCCTATTAGCCTGTTTTTCTTGTGAGACCTCAAGCCAAGCATGCTATAATGACAACACATTATTATATATTAATACCAGTAACAGTAGAATAATTCCTGAAATAGTTACTTTTATATATGATAAAGACTTTTTTTTTTTCTTTTTTTTTTTCTTTTTTTTTTCAATACAAATATTCTTGAAATAATGCAGGTAGTTTTATTCCGGGGGAAGAAAAACATGTAATAGAGAGAGTTACATATGCACAGAATTTTTCATATTATTTCAATAGTTCATTTTGGCAAATAGAACTGGAAAATAGAACTTAGATTGAGACTTTGAGAAAGGATGATAAAAGTCTCTGGGAAAGTCTATTCAACTTTCAAAATTAATCCCTGCGCTTTCTGGTCAGGCAGTGAGGTAGTAGCATCTCTGCACAGACAATGTATGACTCTCCTTAAATTCTCTGGTAGATATATCTTGATTAGTAGTTCTCTGAGGTTGTTTTATAGTGAGTTGAAATATTGGTAAAACAATCTTTTTAAAATTTCCAAGCTTTTTCAAAGAGACTTTTCAAGTAATCTGTCCGAGCATACCAAAAGTTTTGAAAAGTTTTTCTTTATGCTGCCAACAAATTCAAGTTGTCTTGGTGCTGCTTTTAATCTTTCACAGACTAAGGCACAAAAAATAGGAAAAGGAATCAAAGTTGATGATCTATATTCGTGTTCAGTCTGTTATGAATTAGACATGAATACATGCTGGAATTCCACTTGAATAAAAGTTGAAAATATTCTTGTTTTAGCAAAATTTTCTTTCCTGACAGGAACCACCAGTGAAACTAGGCTTCTGGGATGCTTCTTGCTTCTGGGATGGCATCATTATTTAAATGTCAGCAACAAAACTGACCTCAGTCAGTTTTTGATATAGCTCTGTTTTTAATGTCTTCAGACCCACTCTCTAGATCACATGTATCTAAATCTAGAAAGCTTGAAACACATTTAAGTACAGTCAGTATAAATGTTTCTGTAATTAATACCCAGGAGAGTTGTGAAACCTGAATAATGAGAAGAAGAAAAAAAAAGAGAGAGAAAAAAAAAATAGATTATGAAACAGTAATAATAATAAAGTGACCTCTCCTGTAAATATTTATGTTTATGTTTATGTTTACGTTTATGTTTATGTTTATGTTTATGTTTATATTTATCTATCTATATCTATATCTATATCTATATCTATATCTATATCTATATCATCTATATCTATATCTATACCTATATTTATATCTATATTTATATTTATATTATTTATTTATTTATTTTCCAACAAGCTAGGTAACTCCATGGAACTCGGTAATTCCAAGGTAATTCCACACTGATACCACAGAATACCTTTTTGAATATTAGATATGGTGAACACTACTATTTTTTCAAATCTGTTTGTAAAACCTGCTACATACCAGTATTTTGAATAGGACTGAGAGTAGGAGAGAGGGCATTTATGAAGAAAGCATATAACACCATTAAGTACATTTACCCTTCTTCCCACAACTTTTCTTTTAATCCCTTTTCTTCAGATGTTTCCTTAATTTATTACTTTATTTTCTAGCAGCTGTAGAGTCAATACTTGTTCCATTTTCAATGAACAATTTTCAGGTAATTATTTCAGGCTCCAAACATTTTGATATGGATTTGTAAGGTTAGTTGCAGAGTTGAGTAACTAATCTACCACCACTACTGGGAAACAGCTGGAATTATGTATGTCAGATTTGATCTCCCTCAGATATATAACCATACTGGGCCATATTTATATGCAATTAAAATGTTTTGTAATTAATACATATTTACATTTTAATAATATATGTGAGAAAAAATCTACATATATTTCCATTCTCTAACACTTATTATTCTATAAATTCACTTTATGTTTCACAGTATATAACTATGAGAATCCTCTGTATTGAAAGAAGGAGGACAGACAGTTCCATGAAGTCTGAAAGATACTTTAGAAGGTTTAAAGCAGGGTGGAGTCCAGTAAGTTCTTAAGGAAATTGGTACAAGTTTTCAGTCCTCCCTATTACTTTCTCCTTCTCTCCAAAAAAGAACTGAATCAGTAAATATAGCAACTACAGCTACTATGTAACTTTTGAAAAAACAGAAATATTAAGTGATGTGAAAAGAATTGAAGTATGGAAATCAATTCCTACTAGTAGCTCTTTAAAATAAAAATAATAATTAAAAAAGCAATTAAAAATCTTTTCATACAACATATTTCTGTGATTAGTCTTACTCAACACTTTTAAATAGGTAGGGGATAGCAAGAGATTAGCAGAGAAGTAAATCAAGAGAGCCAATATATGAAAGAAGTAAACATGGGACCAAGATTTCTTTCAGACAAAAATGTGGTATCTGTGGGCTGATGTCTGCAATGCAATCTGAGATATGCATGACATAGGAAGATCATCAGAGCCTTATCTTTTAAGTTGTTTGCAAGTGGGTTTCAAAGCTATTAGATATTTATTTATTTATTGCTGGTATAGCAATACATGACAGAAAGAAAAGGCTAAGACAGGGAAAAGATCAATTGTTTGCTCAGAATCAGAAAGGGGTAAGCTAATATGAAATTCAGAAAGTAGGTTGAAAACAAAATAAATTAGTGGAAGAACTAAACAAAGAGAAATCGGAAGTTATATGTGTTCTAAATTTATTCTGTTATTAATCAGTATTTTGGTTCCCCAAGACTTAAATAATTATTGATATCTGTTTATTGTCTGTCATAAATGGCCTGAAAAAGACAACAAAGCAGGTGTTTGCACTTAGTTCAATATGCAGTGCAGAAGCTCCCCAATATTCTTTATTTTAATTTATAAAAATGGAATTTGAAAATTCCTAATTCTGTGGCAGCCCAGGCTGGGGACTTGAAAAGGCAGTAAGACAAGGAGGAGGAATGTGGAGAAATTGTGATGACTTTTATGGATTAATCAGTCACTTTGCAGCTCTTTCAAGTGAAGGTTGAGTAAAAGACTGCTTACTCTTTTTCCCTTCCCTTCCCTTCCCTTCCCTTCCCTTCCCTTCCCTTCCCTTCCCTTCCCTTCCCTTCCCTTCCCTTCCCTTCCCTTCCCTTCCCTTCCCTTCCCTTCCCTTCCCTTCCCTTCCCTTCCCTTCCCTTCCCTTCCCTTCCCTTCCCTTCCCTTCCCTTCCCTTCCCTTCCCTTCCCTTCCCTTCCCTTCCCTTCCCTTCCCTTCCCTTCCCTTCCCTTCCCTTCCCTTCCCTTCCCTTCCCTTCCCTTCCCTTCCCTCATCTTAGAAAAATTGACTTTTTTTTCTCATGGTTTATTTCATAGAATTGAGTTGCAGTAGGAAGAAGAAACTAATTGAAATTATTAAGGAATGGATAAAGTGATGGTATCGGCAGGATCGAGACAAGGATGAGTTCTGGCAGCGTTCCAGAGGAAGAAAGTAGAAGTCATACACTGAGAGAGATGTAAATATAGGAATATGAGGGAAAATATTTTTGGGTCAGGAAAAATTAATTACTTAAACATATTGATTTCTTTCTGTTGTGAGATCACAGAGCTGGTCATTCAAGCCCACTGTTCTGTATTAAGATAAAAGCTAATTCATTCCTTCCTTTTAAATAAGTTAAATAAAAGATCTGTGCTGTATTATTTTTTCCTTATCCAGCTCTTAAATCCACCTACTCCCAAAATCCCACAATTATAATTCTATGTGAAATTTACGTATAAGAGACAGAAAGAGCAGGAATGAAATGCTGATGTTCTTTTGTTTGGCTGTTTGGTCCATTTACTTCTTAATCCTGAATATTAGGACTTTATATATATATATATATTTATATATATGTATGTTTATAGCAGAAATATAGAAGAGATGGTACAGTAGAAAATAGTAAAATATTTGTAAAACTTTTATACATAAGTGAGCAATTTGAATAAGAATTGTTGCTGAAACTTCACTCTCTGATTTCCTCTGATCATGTCATGGAAACATAAAACAGTGAAATTCTGACACAGTGATCTCACTCCAAATGTTATGTTATCTCATTTTGAAGATGGAGAGATTTGATATATTAGCTCTCATGAGACTAGCATGTTTCACAGCGGCTTTACATCTTGTTTTCATTTTTCTTTATTTATTTTGTCTGAAGACCAGAGGACAGCAGTGAACTTTCCAAGCTTTCAGAAAATCAGAAAACAGTGTGCATGAGTTTTTCTAGTGGAAACTAGCAGAAAAAAAGATTTGAATGACCAAAGTTCCAAAAAAAAAAAAAAAAAAAAAAAAAAAAAGGACTGCTAAGTGAGTAAAATAATGATTAATTATTCAAACCCCAAAGCCTAATCTTTCTGCAGCTTAATTCTACTTTATTGCCAAATATTGCAATAAAAATAAGTGTACATTCTTCCTCTTCCTCTTCCCTTTCCCTTTCCCCTTCCCCTTCTCCTTCCCTGTCCTCTTCCCCAGCCCATTGTCATACAGTAAAAAGAATACCATATTTGGGACAGTGTTTTAAAATGCCCAGAAAAGTATGCAAATTCATGGTGTTGATAAATCATATTTATGTATATATATACGTATATTTATTTATTTATTTATTTATTTATTTTTACTTATCAGGCAAAGATAACTTGAGGGTTCACATATCATAGAGCATAACTTCTCCATGTAAAATAGAATGTCCTGCACCACAGGGTTAGAAAAGTTTTTGCAAGATCTTTGTCTCATCTTTAAAAAAAAATGATTGTAATTTCTCTACTTTTTCTTAGACCATTACAAAATGTTGGCCTTATTCTATCTGTGTCTCAGTTTACTTATAATTAAGTTAATAGTATCTACTTGCTAAAATTCTTAGTGTTTTTAGTTTCTTAATGTTTGTAAAGTACAAACAGTACTGTTTTTTGTACTGTTTTTAAGTGAGATTAAAACATTTATTATTGGCCTATATGTAATGCTAAAGAACTCTGAGACAGTTGAGAAAATCAGAAACTCTGGTTTAGCATAATCTATAGCTGTAAACACATTTCTAGCTTTTATTTTTGCTCAACGGATGCTCAAAGCATATTAAAACTACCTTGAAGCATCAACTCTGGAGAATTTTTCAGAGCTGAGAGACTGAAATGAACAACACTGCTGATTCCCAGCCTTTTAAATTTGACTCTGCCATGCTTAAGAAATTTTCTTCTCTGGCTTTTCTCAAATTTGCTCTTCTCTTTCTTCCCATTAAGGTCATATAAACCATTCTTATATTACTGTCATACATTGAGGCTGTGATATAAACTCTCATGTGTCCATGTATCATGGAACTAGAGTTCAAAATATAAACTGATCTGAATAGTATGATAATTGTATGAGGATGAAGATTAGAAGTACCATGTCTGAAATGACTGAAACTGTAGTTAATGGAAGTACTATAGAGTAATACAAAATTATAGAGAAATAAATATGGATACAATTGTGAGTATTAAAAACAAAAACAGACAAACTAATGATCATATACACATTTTTAATCTGTAATGATATTATTATGGGACAATAAATGTAGATATAATTTAATAATGGAGGCTACATACATGTACATGTATTTTATTTTATTCAGAAACCAAAACAATTATTAAAGAATAAACACATGAAAATATGGCATTAGGTATTTCTTAAGTGACAGCAGAGTCATTGATTTGGTCTAAAAATAAAATGTTATACATTTTATTTATTTATTTATCCTAGCTAAAGGATGCCTACTGAGGAGAAGGCTTAGCTGGCCTAATTGCAAGGTTGGACATGATGTCTTTACATCTGCTCTTTTCCAACCCTGTATTCAAAGCCCTTGAGCTACACGTTAGCCTTCTGAGCTCTCGTTGAATGCCTGTTCATGTCCTCAACTGCTTAAGAACACAGTTCTCCCTTAACATGAAACTGTAAAAGTAGTGTTCATCTACATATATTGAATTATCTCTGATAAAGCTGTTGGATATACATGATTTATTTGCATGTAGAGCTGCAATATACCTTCCATTATCTTGCCCTCAGAAAGTTTTAATTGTCTTTGTTTGACTATATTTAGGCATAGAATTTCACTTTCATAAAAGGAGGATACTAGGTAAGGAATTTTTAATATTCCTAGCTTAAGACACAAGATGTGCTCAGAGTGCTACAGGAATAGAATATTAGTGGTTTAGTGACTTTTCTGAGATCTTTTTTCTAAGGCAATAATGTTGTTTCAGCTGTTCAGAATAAACATGTAACATAACAGTTAACTAAAGGACAAATAAAAAAAGTATATAAAAGTTTATATAAATGCATAAAAGGTTACATAAATATATAAAACCATAAAAACATAAATATAAACACTTTTTAAACATATTAATAAGTTATAGAATGAGGGGAAGTTTCACAAAATGGCAACTCAAAAATAGTCTAAAGGCTATTAATAAAAAAAAATCATCTTAATCCAGAGATTGTTTTATACGCAACTACAGAAAGATCCTGAATGCATAAATGTTTATATGAAAATATTTGATTTGAAATAGTGACAAGATTAACATAGAGTTTTCCATGTATCAAATTACAGAAGTTTGCCACATTTAATTTGGAATGGACATTTTTTCCTTTCTCATATTAAGGTGCAACCTGACTTACAACTGGCTCTGTACCATATTGTTTTTTGACATACTGTATTTTCAGCTGAGTGTATCAGTATACTGAGATCATCAACCTCAGAAAATTGATGTTTAGTAACCTCTGTAGACTGACATGAGTATTTCACAGGAGTGTACAGTAGTAAGCTGAAAAGGTGCAGTTTCCCATAAAACAGATTACTGGTGGTAAAGTATTGACCATATCCATTTTTCTGATGCTGTAAAGAACTCTGTGGTTTTGCCTTTCCAGAAATTACCAGCTTCAGATTAAAGCTGAAACATGTAGTTCTGAGTGAAGTGTGAACTAAGAGGGAAGGATTTAACTAGCCAGCATGTTTCACGTTCTGGAGTCCTCCCTTCCAGCAGAGATCTATCATTCTTTCTTCAAGGTTGTTTCTGTGTCTTGGGTTCTCTCTCTCTTTACCTCAACCACTATAAACTGTATCCCTAAAGTTACAGCAAAAGGGCAAAAGGTCACTTGATCTTGATTTTCATTATGAATACAGACCATGAATGAAAGGCTTCAGGACTGTGGGTTTATCTTAGTTTGATCCCTATCTTATGCTGTAGTGTTTTGTATGAAACAGATCTTTTGTTTGAGAAGTGTGCTTCTAGTAAAGCTTTCAAACTGAACAACTATGTTTCAGGTGTACTTATACGCAAACTTCATGTTCTGTAGACCTTTTGTATGTTTTGGGAAAGACAAATAAAGCACTCCCCTGATGTCTGACCATGTCCAAACAACCCTAAATTATAGCTAACAGGTAACATAATCCAGAAGTCCCTTGGTGAAGTAAAGAGAAGGAAAAGTCATTTCTCATGTAATCCGGGGGGAGGGGGGGGATGGGGGAGGGGGTGGAAGTAAAAAATGTTGCATTCCTTTAAAGGACAGTAGCGCTTTTCACTTCTTACCTTGTTTTGACCCTTCCAGCCTCATTGAGAGTTTTCTATGCCATGGCACAGCCACACATTGAACTATGTGTACTCCACCCAGGATTAAAAAAATGTCCAGATTCTTCTCCATCATATTCCCCATCTTCCCTGAATACTTTAAAATCAAATCCAGTTTGTCATAAGCAGCTGGTATTACCACTGGAAATACATTCCTACATGGCAGTTGTTACTTGGTTGACTGTTACAGCTGCATATAGAATAGTTGGATACAGTAAGAAAGACTTTGTCTTTTTTCTTCTCTATAAATTAAAAGATCAGTTTAGGAAATTCAGGCCTGTGATCACTAATGACTTTCTTGTCTGATGTTTATAATAGTGGAAATGAAATAATGTGACTGCTTTCTCAATCAGAGAGAAATGGAGAGAAAAGCATGGAGAGAAACCTAGCTGGTGCTGAGCAGATGGAAACATTTAAGGAAGAGGTATTTTGTGTATGTTTGATATGATTGTATTGTCCAAATGACGTACAATTTACAATTACAACCACAAAATTACGTATAACAGAGAAAGGTTTATATTTGTACCACAGAACTTTGTAGATACAGTTTTCCAATTTGTTTCCTAATACAATAGTATTTAGGAGCTAAAAGCTTATGTGATTTTTGGTGTAACTTAAGTCATATAGGTGCCAGGAAATTTCATTTGCCATCTATGTTTCAGATGTGCCAGTGAAGCAGAATGTGATACATACAGGGAAAAGGTGGAGCTGAGAGCATGAAGTACAAAGCAATTCAGATTTCATTAAATGGGCTACTAGTTGTCTCAGATGAACCACGTAAGACCTTCTTATTGCAAAAGGAATCTGTGCAAATAAGTATCATATCTTTGTAAACAGTAACAAAAGATATATACATAAATATTTTCCCTGCCCTAACTCTCCACCCTTTAATCCATTATCTCTACAGGTTTCTTCTAACCTTCATTCACATATAAATGTCCAGAAGGTTCCTCAGAAAAAAACATTTGTAATGTAGGTTATATGTAAATTGGTGCCTGCATCTCCACACAAGGCCTTTGCATGGTAAAAGCATCAGCTGGTCAGCACATCTCTATGTACTTGCCAAACAAGCATTCACAGATACATTTATCTATCAAGGGATCCTTAGATGGAGGAATCACAGAACTTGATCTTCTATCAGGATACTGTTTCCCTCATCCTCCAAAGATCTCAAAGTTATTTGTGTATGTTAATTAATAAGCTCATAGCCTCTCTGAGAAATAGATACAGTTTAAAATTGTTTTCAAAATAGGGGCAAAGAGTACAAACTGTACCATAGGGACAATTCCTGATGTGTCATTCCAATCTTGCAAGGTTGGAATCTCCCCTAAAGAAGGTCAATGAGGATGCAGGTCCCGATGAAGGGTGCTCAGTTTCTGATAGAGCTGATGAGAATGGAGGCAGTCTGCAAGACAATGTAGAGTGGGCTGACAATGTGTCTATGGAGAGTACCAGCAGGTGCCTTGAACCATACATCATCTGTAATTAACACCAACGTCTATAGGTCTTGTACAGTGCCAATGCATGTACTACCTCAGCCTTAAATCTCAAGGTTTATGGATTACCAATAGCTGTCTTCCTTGAGCACAGTCCTTGAAGGTGGTTGCTGAGGAAGTCAGTATGGCCTTTCCTTGCAGTTCAGTGGGGAGGAAAAGAGTGGACTTCAGCTGTTCATTGATTTGATATTTAATAAAAATATTGTGAGTTAGAAGACTTATTTTACTTTATTTTGTAAAATCTTATTGGGATGGATTTTGATTTTGATTTGAGGACAATACACCTGAAACAAAAATCCACCATTTTTATTTTTCTGACAAAAAATTTGGAGTAATTCTGGTGTGAGATTCAAGGAACTGCTGTATTTTTGCATCATCAACAACAACAATAAACAATAACCACCACAACCGTAGAGCCCCCAAGTCATAAAGCTATTGGTATGCTTGCTATAATTCTAAGTGTTTATGCAAGGTAATTTTTCTGTGACTGAAACAAAATTCCAGAATTCCCTCTGTTACTTCTAGATGACCATCTCTTATCAGCCTGTAAAGAAGATATTGGGACAAAATTTGTAGACAATGGAAAATATCAAATGCTACTCTCCATGGCTTCATTGCATGCAATTTTGGCTCGGCATCTTGGACTTGTGTCCCAAAATGAACAGATGTATTATGGACCTCTTGCTTTTAACTGGCATATGCCAGTTAGCATATGCAGTATCTTCATTTCTGTGAAGATACTGCTCCTGAGAATGATAATTGTAATCTGACTATTGGTCTCTGTTGAATAGTTTTGTGTATAAGAAAGACATTAAAAACATAATACAGTATATAAAATACATATATATGTAAGCAAGAAGAAAAAAAAATAGTTCTCAACAAATGAATATGGTAATATTTCTAAACTTTAAATGCTGTTCAGTCTTGCAAATTATTTGGGTGAAGAATCAAAATACAATGCAAAATTCTGTAAATATAAATCATCTACCTGTCATTGGAAACAATTCAGAGTATTTATTCAACTTTTAAATTACCTAATTACTTAAATTTATGATAAAAGCGTTTCACAAGTATAAGAGTCAGATTGGACTGCTCTTGAGCCAAATACTAGGTAAGAGAGCTAGAAGGTGGAGAACAAACAGTACTTATTGACTGCAGTCTCTAAATTGGTAGATTCAAACAGATTGTATTTATGGCCTTTGAGGCACAGACATAAGTTTAATGATTAAAATGAGTGTACAGTTCTAACACTCATACAAATTTATACAAAGTTGTTGATAGAATACATTAAAGGAAGAAAGTATCTAAAGAAAAACTGTTTGGCCTCTGCAGAAAACAATGAAACTCAACATTTTGATAAGTTGTTTCCCAGCTTTGAAAAGGTAATATCTACACTGGTAAAATGAATAATTTTAGAAAGAAACTATCATTGTATCCAATTTTCTGATCAGAAAAGTATAGAAAATCTGGAAAGACCTGCAAAGCCCGAAACAGGAGTCATCTGGTGCCTGATAAGAATAGAAAAACATTCCCTTCCTGTACATTCTCTGCTGAATTTGGGAGTTTGCAGTGAGAATGTGACCTACATTTTTGTTACATAGGCAGTGATTTGGACCAAACTTCTATCTATTTAGAAAATATGAAACTATTCTTATCAGATCAGAGCTACATGAATAAGAATTTAATATTTGTAATGTTTATATAGAGATTTATCTCAGAGCCACTTCTCTCATACATATTATTTCCTGGTCTAATCTAATATTCGCTTGGAATCTTTCTTGTGTTCAATACGTTTTAGAACTGTAATAAATAATCCAATTCAATTTAGAAAATAATAATGTTTTCCTCCAGATTCTAATAATTCCATGATACAATCTGTCCCAGTTATAGTAACATGTAGTAATTTCCTTTCCTTTTCAATTTCTTTTCCCAGTTCTTTTTTCTTCTCAATTATTATTATTATTATTATTGTTGTTGTTGTTATTATTATTATTATTATTATTATTATTATTATTATTATTATTCTGTATATAAGAAATTCTATTGTTCAAAGGGTTGAATAGGATAGCAGAACCTTTCTGAATTCATGGTTTCATTTTATCTTTTTCAATGTCTTCCCTTAATGTACTAGATTTTAGTCCTGAAAAACTATGCATAATTATTAATGGATATTAAGTGATGCCCATCGCAAACTTTTCATTCTTACATTTACAGATATAAGTAATAAAGGTCCTTTAAAAGGAGGCTGTATGGTTTCTTAGGTACTTAAAGAGGAGTTGCACTTTTTTTATTAGCATATGTATACCATAGTAGACACATGAAGAATTTTTTTCTTTAGAGTTTTTTCTTGCAAGACTAATATCAGTGCAAGACATTTCTCTGTGTAATCCAAAGTCCTTCTAAGTGTTATACTGGCTAGATTCTGTTCCAGATACTTTTCAAACAATGAAGGTGCTACAGTCACACTCTGGTTGTTTTTAAGGCTGCATTTACGTTTCACACAAGCTTAAAAACTCTTTTTCAAGATAAGTTACCAGAAGTTATCAGATTCATAAGCAGAGAGTACAGATTTCTAGAAATAACTTTTTTTTTTTTTTTTATGGCTATAGGGTTGTAGAGGGAAATGAAGGAAAATAGGTTATGGTAGTTAACGTGAAGATTCATAAAGTGTGCAGTACTAGCCATGTTTTCTTCTAGGGTGATGGTTAAGCTCCCAAGGCATTCTGACATGACCAGAGTGAGAACATTCTTCTTGGACTTGAGTCTTGAGGACAGGGATTTGTCCTTGGGACTGTGTCAGTATTGGCTAGAGCTTTCTCAGGACAGATCTTATTATGTTCCTTCAGAAAAGGTGTTAATTTACTTAATTATTTGGGGAATGTTGTTTAGATTTATTTATTTAATTATTTAATTTCAGGCGAGGCAGGCAGTATTCTAGCAGTGATGGCTCATGCAAGTGGCTCTTTTATAGACATCCATTAGGGTTATTTTAGCTATAAACAAACATTCTCTTTATGTGTTAGGCTATCCAGAGTTCCTGTGTAATATTACACAGAATGCATGCTTGCTTCTTGGTTGGGTCTGAACATTGGCTGACTTCCTCTTGTTACATATGAAGAATGCCAAGTCACATGCTCCCAATTTATTAAGTGTAGAGGTGTTTTCTCTTTGCACTTCATCCACAGCATCTTTCTTTATCTGCTGTGAGCACATCTACAAAACTAGCTTTGTCACTAACTTCACAGTGGCCTGGTTTAGCGATGTTTGGTGATTAGAAATTTTTGCGGTTTTTCTCTATTTTAAAACTTCTGCTTCTGTGGAGTGAATTGTCATTTCTTCAGCACATATTTCCTTTTCAGTACAATGTGAGTGTCAGGTAAAAACTGACAAAGCTTTAAATGGGTAGCTTAAGGGAGTAATTACTGGAGTAATAAATTTAAGGCTAGGTGGTTGTAATTTTAAATAGAAAAAAAAATACAAATACTTCAGCATAAATTTTAAAACCTTATAACACTACAGGTGCATGTGTTCACTAGCCAACCTATCCTTTACATGTACAGATGTGATCTGATCTCCTGCCATCTTTTATTTCTAGTTAGCATGTATGGAAAACAGCTAATATTTATATAAAGAAAAATAATGTTTTTGCAATGGCAATCACTGCCTCTTACAAAGACTGAGCTCAGCAAAATTGCTTTCACGAATTGCTTCCCTCACAGCTCATTGGAAAAATCTTGCTCTCCTAAGTCAAACAACATTTGTTTTCTAAAACAAAGGAAAATTTACTTAATATTTCTTTATGTTGTTGGGACATAATTCAGAGATCAGAAAACTTTTCAGCTGAAAAATTCTTATCCTGTTTTTTTCTTATCCTATTTTTTTGTCCTTCTGTTGGCGGATTAAGTACTGTATGGTAAGTGGATGTTATGCTACGGATGCAATGAATCATTGATTTACATGTATTATTACATCATTATTACATATTCTTTACAATAATGATTTGGTAGTGAGGTGAGTGTTACAATGTCACAGGAGTGTATCCATTTAGCAATGTACCTAGGCATGCATCCAAAGAATGGCTGAATGTTATCCTCAGAAATTAAGTGTGCTTATCTCATTCATATAACAAAGAAAACATTCAGAATATGGTCATAATGCCTGGATAGTTAGAGGAATAGTAAGAATAAAGTTGTGATTTATTTTGTAAGGTATGGAAATGCATAGGAGAGAGTTTTAGGACTGCCCAATCTCTAAACCTTATTCCCAAACCTATCTTTTTCCTCTACTATAAAGAAAGAATGACTAAAGGTAGCATATAATGTGCTTATTATTCATAGAATTGTAGAAAGATTTGGGTTGGCATTAAAGATCATCTAACTCCAACCCCCCTTCGATAGGCAGGGATGCCACCCACTAGATCAGGATGGCCAAGGCCCCATCCAGCCTGGCCTTGAACACCTCCAGGAATGGGGCATCCACAACTTCTATCAGCAACTTATACCAGTGCCTCACTACCCTTACAGTGAAGATTTTCTTCCAAATGACAAGTCTAAATCTATCCCTTTTAGTTTACAACCATACACCGTTGTCCTATCATTATGTACTTGAGTTCTTCTCCATCTTTTTTATAAGACCCCTTTAAGTATTGAAAGGCTGCAATGAGGTCTCCCTGGAGCCTTCTCTTCTCCAGGCTGAACATGCCCAGCTCTCTCAGCCTTTCTTCATAAGAGAGGTGTTTCAGCCATCTGGTCATCTTTGTAACCCTTCTCTGGACTTGTTCTAACAAGTCCACATCTTTACTGTGCTAGGAACCCGAAACTTGGATGCAGTAGTCCAGGTAGGGCTTTGCAAGGGCCTTGCAAGCACAGAGTAGAGTTTGCTCTCCCAGAGGCCCAACCAGCAGCATTGATCACTGGCTTGGTTATGGCCAGCAGGAGTTTCCTTTTGGAGCTGACTGGAGCTGGCTCTGATCAGACATGGGGCAGCTGCAGGGCTCTGCTCACAGAGGTCATCCCTGCAGTCCCTCTCCCCCATCATTGCCATGTAAACCCAACATAATTATCTAAACTTTTGAACTGTTCAGAACATCATAATATCTAGTCTTATACACTGAAAGAGGGCAAAAATAAGGCTAGGTCAAGAACCATAGTTATCTGTTTTATGCTTGCAACTTAATGTTATTTTTTCATAGAACACAATCACAGTTGGAAGAGCCCTTAAAGACTATCTAACTCCACCCCCACAGCCATAGGCAGGGATGTCACCCACAGGATCAGGCTGGCCAAGGCCCCATCCAGCCTGGCCTTGAACACCTCCAGGAATGGTGCATCCGCAACTTCTCTTGGCAACCTGTTCCAGTGCCTCACTACCCTTCCCGTGAAGATTTTCCTCCTAATGTCAAGTCTAAATCTATCCTCTTTAAGACCATTCCCCCTTGGCCTATCATTATCTACCTGAGTAAAGAGTCCTTCTCCGTCTTTTTTCAAAGAACCCTCTGTGAGACTCCAGGTGGGGCCTGATGAGGGCAGAGTAAAGGGGTACAATCACCTTCCTTGACCTGATGGTCACACTTCTGTTGATGCAGCCCGGGATGTAGTTGGTCTTTGGGGCTGCAAGCACGCGCTGCTGACTCGTGCCAAGCCTTTTGCCCACCACAACCCCAAAGTCTCTCACAGCAAGGCTGCTCTCAATGACATCTTCTCTCAGTCTGTACTCATGTTTGGGATTTCTCCAACCCAGGTGCAGCACCATGCACTTGGACTTGTTCAACTTCATTAGGTTCACGTGGACCCATTTCTCAGGCTTGTCCAGGTCCCTTTGTATGGCATCTCTTCTTTCTTTGGTATCAACCAAATCATTTAGCTTGCTATCATCTGCAAATTTGCTGAGGGTGCACTCAATCCAATTATTTTTGTCACTGATGAAGATATTGAAAAGAATCAGTGCCAAGACAGACCCCTGAGGGACACCGCTCATCACCGGTCTCCACCTGGACATAGAACAATTGACCACCACTCCCTGAGTGTGAGCTTCAAGCCAACTCCTTATCCACTGGATGGTCCACCCTTCAAATCCATACATTTCTAATTTAGAGATGAGGATGTCACGTGGGGCTGTGTCTAAGGCCTTACAGAGATACAAATAGATAACATCAGTCAGTCTTCCCTTGTGGATTGATACAGTCACTCCAACATAGATGGCCTCCAGATTGGTCAGGCATGATTTCCAGTTGGTGAAACCATGCTGGCCATCCTGGACCACATCCTTGTCCTGAATATGCCTTAACATTTACTCCAGAAGGATTTGTTCCGTGATCTTGCCAGGCACAGAGGAGAGGTTCACTGCTCTGTAGTTCCGCAGGTCTTCCTTTCTAGCCTTTTTAAAAATGGGACAGATGTTTCCCTTTTTCCAGTCACTGGCAACTCTGCCTGACTGCCAGCCATGATTTTTCAAATATGATGGAGAGCAGCTTGGTGCCTACGTCAATTCCTTCAGGACCCTGGGATGAACATCATTAGGCCTCATAGACTTGTAGTTCATAAGTTGCATCAGGAGGTCCCAAACATGCTCTTTGCTTACACGGGGAGGGACCCTACTCCCCCAGCCCCTGCCTAGCAGTTCAGGCCCCTTCTTGTTATTCTTTGCATCCCTCACCAATTTAGTTCTCTCAGTTTCTCGGTTGTGGTGAGGGAAAACACCTAAAACACCTTTGAAATTAATCAATTCTTTTTGTTTAATGAGGTCCTCTGAGATGTCAGAGGATATAGTTCAGCATGGCTTGTTCATATTTTTTGCTAATCATTTAATAACATCTCAGAGCAAATTGCCTTAAAAAAAAAAAAAAAAAAAAAAAAAAAAAAATTTTACTTCCATAAAACTGAGGAACCGAACACTAAATTATTGGTGGAAGATATGTGTTTGTATGTGTGGGGTGAGGGTTGAGTGCAGGCTCCCAGCTATTAATATTACATTGGACAAGGGCAGTAAATAATTGACAGTTGTCATCTAACAGTTTCTTGGTTATTCACAGGTTTAAAGTTAGTGCTTTATAACAGTGCCATCTAATCTTGTTACATCACTTGCACTCCTCAACTCAAACATTAATATATCTGCTTTTGACATGTGATACACACTGGCTTTTCAGAGATATCACAGGCTGCTGATCTGCAACAGTCAAGAGCAATGTAATTGTCACTGGCAGACAGAAATATTACTGCCAGACTGAACAGTGTAAATAATACAAAAAATATCCTCCAACACTGCACAGAGAAATCTCCATAATTAGAGAGATGTCTGTTCTATCATATGCACTGTGCATCACTCCTGAATTACAAAAGCAATAGACTAAATGGAAGGATTCAATTCAATCATATTGAGCACCTGCACTCTTTTGATTATATATCATGTAGCTACAGAGCAGGTGTGTGTGTTACATTGAAGAGAAAGGAAAGAAGTAAGAAATTCAGATCTTGCTTCTGTTCCTAGTTTTAAACACCTGTAGAAGAGACATAGCAATTTATCCAAAGATACAGATATTTAGCAATAAGATAATACTAAAGCCAGTTAAATTGCTGCTTCTAATTGTATGCCAATAGTCTGAAGACACAGTGAATGAGAAGCTCGTAAGGGGGAGTGCAGGAAATAAGGGCCTTAGTACTTAGTACTGCTAAGTCCCAATTAACTTTAAACACAGAGTAAAATGCTTTTGATTGTTAAAAGAAATATTTGTAGGTGTTATCCTGAGTGAAAATGGATAGAATTTTATAGAGCTAACTACAGCTTCTGTGGGACTGGACTGTACAGTTCTTAATCATTATGCCAAAATTCCACTGCTGTGGTATAACCCGGTTGGCAGCTAAACACCACAGAGCCATTCGCTCATCCTTCCCCCTCCCTCTCTGGGATGGCAGAGAGAAACAGGAAAGTGAAGCCTGGGAGTTGAGAGAAAGACAGTTTATTAAGACAGGAAAATAATAATAACAACAACAACAAAACAACAATAATAATAGTACTACTAATAATAATGTGTACAAAGCAAGTGATGCACAATGCAATTGCTCACCACCTGCTGACCAATGCCCAGCCTATCCCTGAGCAGCTGCCCCCCCCAGCCCGGCTAGCCACCCCTATATATTGTGTAGCATGGCATCAGATGGTATGGAATACCCCTTTAGCCAGTTTGGGTCAGCTGTCCTGGGTCTGTCCCCTCCCAGATCCTGATGCACCCCTACCCTGCGCACTGGCAGGACAGATTGAGAAGCTGAGACGTCCTTGGCTTACTGTAAGCACTGCTCTGCAACAATTAAAACGTCATCATGTTATCAGCACTCTTCTCATCCTAATCCAAAACATAGCACCCTACCAGCTACTAGGAGGAAAATTAACTCTATCCTAACTGAAACCAGGACACCCATGCAAAAGAATGGCTCAGTCTGGCCATCCACCTTGCATGAAACTTGAATTCATGAGTAACTTTGCAAATACATTTATAAAACAATGATGTTTAAACCTATTTTAGTGATGACTTTTTATTAGCAAGATGAAAGTAATGGACAATAGAAGGAATGAATCAGTCTTCTAAACTGTCAAATACTTTGTGCAAGTCCAGGCAGATTAAGTCAGTTGATCTTCCCCTGTCCACCAATGCTGTAGCCACTTTGCAGAAGACCACCAAATCTGTCAGGCACGATCTGCCCTTAGTGAAGTTATGTTGGCTGTCACCAGTCACCTCGTTTTCCATGTGCCTTAGGATAGTTTCCATGAGGATCTGCTCCACGATCTTGCTGGGCACAGACGTGAGACTGACTGGCCTCTAATTCTCTGGCTTTTCCTTTTTTCTGTTTTTAAAACTGGGGGCTATGTTTCCTCTCTTCCAGTCAGTGAGATCTTCACTGGTCTGCCATAATTTCTCAAGTATGATGGATAGTGGCTTAACAACTTCATCTACCAGTTCCCTCAGGACCCACAGATGCATCTCATCTTGCCCCATGGAACCTTCAGGTTTCTTAGATGATCTCACACCTGATTTTCTCCTAGTATGGGTGGTTCTTCATTCTTCCAGTCCCTGCCTTTGCCTTCTGGGACTTGGGCTATGTGGCTAGAGCACTTGCTGGTGAAGACTGAGGCAAAAAAGCCACCGAGTACCTCGGCCTTCTCCATATCCTGGGTAATCAGGTGTTTCTTTTCCTTCTGGTGAGGGCTCACAATTTCTGTAGTCTTTCTTTTATCACTGATGAACCTATAGAAGCCTTTTCTGTTGCCCTTGATGTCTCTGGCCATATTTAATTCTAACAGAGTGTTAGCTGTCCTAACCTGATCCCAATCCACTTGCTCACTTTCTCTGTATTCCTCCCAGGCTATCTGTTCTTGCTTTCACCCTCTGTAGTTCTTTTCCTGTTAGTGTTTGTCCAGGAGCTCCTTGCTCATCCATGTAGGTCTCCTGGCATTTTTGCCCGACTTCCTCTTTGTTGGGATGCATTGCTCCTGAGCTTAGAGGAGGTTAACCTTGAATGTTAACCAGCTTTCTTGGGCTCCTCGTCCTTCCCAGGCTTTGTCCCATGGTGCTCTATGAAATAGATCCCTGAATACATAGGTAAATGTCTGCTCTCCTGGACTCCAGGTTTTACCGAGAGCAGCATGCTCTCGCTGAGACCAGTGGAAATTTTAAGACTGACTGTGAAAATAGTTACATTTTCTAGATGTAATGTATAATATAGATGCACAAGCCAAATTTGCATATTAAGCAATTTTTGTCCAGAAACACATGTTGTTTATGAAGACAGTGGCTATTTTTCAGACTGGAGTCTGAAGAAACTGCAGAAGATTTTATGGCACACACATGGAGTCTGATAACCCAGTACTTTCCTGTTCTTGTTTCCCTTCAATGTAATTGTATGTTATTTTCTTATATGTTACTATAGTGCAGGGTCATTAAATAAAGAGACTGATACAGCTTAGTGAGAGGCTGGACAGGTGAAGTTGTGTAACATGTTGGGAGAACACTGTGCTCCTCATGCAACAGGGAAGATGATAGAAAGAAACTTCATACCATTCCCTAGGTTTGTCTTGCTCTCAATGAACACAAACAGCTGTGAACAAAGATGAATTATCACAGAATCACAGAATTTTCTAGGTTGGAAGAGACCTCAAGGTCATCGAGTCCAACCTCTGACCTAACACTAACAGTCCCCACTAAACCATTTCCCTAAGCTCTACATCTAAACGTCTTTTAAAGACCTCCAGGGATGGTGACTCCACCACTTCCCTGGGCAGCCTGTTCCAATGCCTCACAACCCTTTCAGTAAAGAAGTTCTTCCTAACATCCAACCTAAAACTCCCCTGGCTCAACTTAAGCCCATTCCCCCTCGTCCTGTCACCAGGCACGTGGGAGAACAGGCCAACCCCCACTTCGCTACAGCCTCCCTTGAGGTACCTATAAAGAGCGATAAGGTCACCCCTGAGCCTCCTCTTCTCCAGGCTGAACAAGCCCAGCTCCCTCAGCCGCTCCTCGTAGGACTTGTTCTCCAGGCCCCTCACCAGCTTTGTTGCCCTTCTCTGCACCCGCTCAAGCACCTCGATGTCCTTCTTGTAGCGAGGGGCCCAAAACTGAACACAGTACTTGAGGTGCGGCCTCACCAGAGCTGAGTACAGGGGGACGATCACCTCCCTAGCCCTGCTGGTCACACTGTTCCTGATACAAGCCAGGATGCCGTTGGCCTTCTTGGCCACCTGAGCACACTGCTGGCTCATATTCAGCCGACTATCCACCATCACTCCCAGGTCCTTCTCTGCCTGGCAGCTCTCCAACCATTCCTCTCCCAGCCTGTAGCTCTGCTTGGGGTTATTGCGCCCCAGGTGCAGGACCCGGCACTTGGCCTTGTTGAACTTCATGCAGTTGACATCTTACTATTATCTCACTATTATCAATTATGTTGATAATAGTTTTGTAATTATTGGTAGCTCATACGTATCTGTTTTGAAGCCAGGTCTCCCTCCTATTTCTTTATTTTTTTTATTAAATAACATTTTGTATCTGTTTGTATCTGTCTCCCCCTGTACTCAGCTCTGGTGAGGCCGCACCTCGAGTACTGTGTTCAGTTTTGGGCCCCTCACTACAAGAAGGACATCGAGGTGCTTGAGCGGGTCCAGAGAAGGGCGACGAAGCTGGTGAGGGGCCTGGAGAACAAGTCCTACGAGGAGCGGCTGAGGGAGCTGGGCTTGTTCAGCCTGGAGAAATGGAGGCTCAGGGGCGACCTTATCGCTCTCTACAGGTACCTCAAAGCAGGCTGTAGTGAGGTCGGGGTTGGTCTGTTCTCCCATGTGCCTGGTGACAAGACGAGGGGGAATGGGTTTAACTTGCGCCAGGGGAGTTTTAGGTTGGATGTTAGGAAGAACTTCTTTACCGAGAGGGTTGTTAGACATTGGAACAGGCTGCCCAGGGAAGTGGTGGAGTCACCATCCCTGAAAGTCTTTAAAAGACATTTAGATGTAGAGCTTAGGGATATGGTTTACTGGGGACTGTTAGTGTTAGGTCAGAGGTTGGGCTCGATGATCTTGAGGTCTCTTCCAACCTAGAAATTCTGTGATTCTGTGTATCTACAAAAGATCTTTTCTTTCTTTCTTTTTTTCTCCCCCCCCCCCCCCCCCCCCCCCCCCCCCCCCAAGAATTTTAGCAACTGTAGCATAGTGTAACATGCCATGTCATCTACATCCTATCATCTGTAAAGATGTCCTTGGTATTCAGTAATTATGTTAAATGCAGATACTGTATTGAAATAAACAACAAAATTCATATTTAAACTTACAGGAGGTTGTAACAAGGAGGGGATCTGTATCTTCTCCCAAGCAACAAGAGGACATGGCTTCAAGTAGCACCATGGGAGGTTTAGGTTGCATATAAGGAAAAAAAAATCACTGAAAGTGTTGTGAAGCATTGGAACAGGCTACCCAGGGAGTAGTTGAGTCAATATCCCTGGAGGTATTCAGAAGATGTGTAGAAGTGGTGTTTAGGGACATGATTCAGTGGTGGACTTGGAAGTGCTAGGTTAATGGTTAGATGTGATGATTTTAGAGATATTTTCTAATCAAAATGATTCCATTATTCTGTGACTGAAAGCCTAAAAACAAAACCATAGGAGTTTCTGAATTTATGTTCTCCTATTACCCTTATTTTTTACCCGTATTACTGAAAAACTGCTACATTTATGTTTTTTTTTGTTTGTTTGTTTATTTTCCCAAAAGAAAACATTATTGATTTGGTACTTGGCCCTCTATGTTGGTACTATTTGAAATGAAAATTGTAAAAGCTTTTTAATATTCATCTTTAGACAAAGTGACATAATGAACAAAGTAGGATAACCTTAATTTTCCAAAGATAAATACATTCTGAGATTAATATAAACTTAGATTTGTGCTCTTTATGCTCTTTATGAAGATTAGAAGTATCTAAACAGCAGGTACTTTGACTGTTCCATAACTGGCAAAAAAAAAAATAAAATAATAAAATAGAGCAGTGCACATCATTGCAAATCCTTCACTTTTCAGCTAAATTCCAGCCTTTGTCAGTGACACTTTTTTCCTGTTTTAGGGTGCACAGCAACACATTGTTGGGTGTCCCTTTGCTGGTTTGAACTAACTTCCTTGGTAATGTGTGAGCAACAGGGTTGATTCTGACATTGTGTCTTCTTTAGTTATGCTAATTCCAGTACTCTTCTACAGTACACAAAATGTTACCCAACCATGAGTTCCTTCAAGAGGAAACTCTACAGACTGTTAAATCAGCACAGTATAAACACAACTTGCAACAGATAATAATAAATAGCTTGTGTTCTGCATGTTTATCTTCCCAAATTCAACAATTCTTTATATCTTTATACTAGGCACATCCTATCTATAGCTGATTTGGAATTAGATTTACTGTGGCAGAAAGGGGCCTAGGGAGGCACTGTCCCTTTCATACCTGCACTCCTGAGCACCAGGGATTTATATAGCCCACAGAGACAGGTCCTCAGGCTTCTCCAGAGGGAGTCTCATCTGAAAGACAAATTTAAATTATTCATTGCAATTTGAGGAGATATTGCTGTTTTCTAGGTGTAACTTCAGAAATGCTTCAGGAACCAGAAAGTGTTCATTATATTGTTAAAATGAATCTTTTGCATATTTTACCATCATCTCCTTAAGAATATCACTGCAAAGCTGCGACTTGACATTACAATAAAGATGAATGCCACTCTTTAGTGCATGTTTCAAAATAAATGGATTATATTAACTGGTGTACAAAACCCCTCTCTCTCTGATTACTTTTAATTTGTACATTCATAAAGCCATGGATTACTAATAACAGCTATCAATCATTTTCCCTGAAACGGTTTGACACTAAGTACTACAGATCACTGTGAGTTATAATGAAAACTCTTCTTGCAGATTGCATGCAAACACAATTGCATTTCCCCTTCGAGGATTTAATAAAGTACTCCCAGCTCATACGCTATCTCATTTTTCCAAAATGGAGTGATACAGACTTTGAAGACAGTCAGAAAAGCCCAGTGGTGTCCCCTGATGGATTCCTGGATGCTGTATGCACCATTGCCTTCCATGCTTATGCCCATGTGCTTGCCTGAAAACCTGTGAAAAAAAACAGTTCCAAGGACTTACTGACACCTTGTTTCAATTCCAGCAGAAAGGCCACTGAACTTTCTGTATCATTAATTACTATATATTTGCAAGAAAAGTAAGTTGGATACTATGACTGCCGAAAAACTCAGTCCATAGTGTTATAAATGAAGTCTCAACTCAATCTGAATTTAGTAATATTTATAAAAGACAAGTAAACAGAGCTAGGTGCGCAGGGACTCTACACTCTGCCAACATGCACACATGAACATTGAACTTTCTAAATATACAGAACATTGCTTTTACATACTAAACCCAAGTACATCTACACATATGTACAATCAGAAAAGGTATCAACTGAAACATAAACACGGCAAAGTTTTAAAAGGCAAGTGTTTAACAAAAAATCCTTTAAGTCTATTACTACTAATGTCCACGACTGGGGGATCACAGTTGGAGTTGGTAACCCTGGTTGAAGTGCTCCCCTATCTTCCATGACTTCATTAATTTTTCTCAGATCATATAACAGTCTCCATTTTCCATTCCTTTTTCTTGATTACAAACACTGGAGAATTCCAGGGCTAGCCATGGGAACAATATGTCTCGCTTAAAGTTGTCAAGTGTTATAAATGAAGTCTCAACTCAATCTGAATCTAGTAATATTTATACTTATAAAAGGTATAAAAGCTATAAACAGTATAAAAGGTATAAAAGCTATAAAAGGCAAGTAAACAGCGCTGGGTGTGCAGGGAGTCTACGCTCCACCAACACGCACACACAAACATCAAACATTCTAAATATACACAACATTGCTTTTACATATTAAACCCAAATATGCCTATACATATGTACAATCAGGAAAGGTAACAAACAATTCTTTAAGTTCCATGACTTAACAGTCTCCATTTTCCATTCCTTTTCTTGATTACAAACAAGTCTTCATTTTCCATTCCTTTTGAACAATATGTCTCGCTTTAAATTGTCAAGCAACTCAGTCTTCAGGCCTTATGTATCCCATTCTTCCCAGATCGAAGAAAAGCATATCCCTCTACTTTTCAAGGCCAATAGCCCTGGGTCAAAAGGCACGTCCAGGTCAGCAGGGGGCATAACAGCAAAAGCCTTCAATGGCTGTAGCAGCAGAGGGGCCCATGGCGTAGTAGTTGGATCAGTAAAGGAGCCCACAGCTCCCTCACTATCTGGCAAATCACGTTTCTGATTGTGTTCCCACATGGCTCTTTAAGGCCTCAGAGACTGCTCGCCAGGTGCCGAGCAATCCCACCGCAACCTTATCATTTTTAGTTGCAGAGTCCCACACCTTGACCTCAATTTGGTCCCATATTTCAGGAGCATAAACTGATTATTAATAAGCAGTATAAGCTGTGTAAGGTTACCAGGACAGTGTGTGTTTCTAAGGACGTATGATTCCCCATAATGTGCAACTGCTTACCAGCGAGGGGCAGTTGTGTGCGAGGCTCAGCTTCTCTCAGCTCGAGCTTCCCTCCAGATCTGGTGCGCCTATTTCCAGCGACTTTCTGTACGAGCTTCTTTGAGCAGTTTGCTGAGTTTGGCCAAACCTATCTTCATGAGGCAATCAATGTGCCTGTTCCTGTCTGTTCTGCTAGCCTGTCCTTGTTCATTCCTTTTTTCTACTTCTTTATTGATGACATAACTTCATTATATCATGTTGCTTTTTTTTTTTTTTTTTTCTTTTTCATCTCGAGGACAGGCTCCTCTTACACCCTTCTTCCCACAGCAGTCCCTTTCAAAACAACTTTTCATTGGTCAAACAACTTTGCCCGGCAACAGCAAACACCCAGCAACTTCTATGCCTTAACGGCTGGAGAACAAGCAACCCGAGACTGCATGGTGTCTTCTGAATCACCCTTCTTTGTTCCCTCTAAACTCTTTTATATTCCTGATGGCCTCATCGTTAAGAGTCTGATGTTATCACCAAGCATGGGGCTTGCCAACCCCCATGGCCACACTCCCACATCTCCCCCTTCTTTATTAATACCATCTTCTTGATACGATTTATTACTCCATATATCATAATAGGGAGACTGCAAACTCACAGACAAAATCCATGAGATTTGCAATGGGAAGATATACCAGGCTACAGGTAAATAACTTTGGGTGATTTCCCACCAAAATCCTTTGAATGGTAGGTTCTTAAGAGCTGCATGAAATTTGTCACCAAAGAAAACTGCATAGGAGAATGTAAGCAGCTCTGAGCAACTGCCACAGAAGCACATGAAAATCTAAATACCTGGAACTGCAAAAGTCACACTGCATTCTTAAAGATGCATAGCATTTAAATTGCTTATTGTTTCCTTTCTTTTGATATTTTTTTCCTCCCCTCAGTAATCCTGGCCTTTTTGCAAACATCACAGTTGTCATTACCTCTTCAGACATGTGGATGCCATTGCAAAGCAAAAACGAAATAAAATAAAATGTGACTCTGAAGCGAAAATTCATAGCCCAGGCTTCAGAGGATGCAACCAGTTCAGTTCTCCTTCTCCAGGCACAAGTCTGGGACATTTTAATTTTCATAGCTACATTTTCAATCAGACTGAAAAGGAAAGGCAGATAGGACACATTCTCCTTGTTCCTCCTATCCCTTCAGAGACCTAGCCCAGACAGGCTGAGAAACACGATACATTTCCTTCAGGAAAACACTGGAAAGTAGAATTTATCAGTTTGTTGCCTCACTCACTCAAAAAAAAAAAAAAAAAAAAAAAAGTTCATTAGTTAGCAATTACGTGTAGTGGAGTAACAATGTGAGTGAGCTAACAGGCTACAGCACAGTTTAAGCTAATAACAGCAGGAATATTTATTGGGTTAATCAGGTCAAAGCAGCCTGCCACCCAGAACTTCATTAAGTGTCATCTATGCCATTAAAAGCAAATCCTGACTTGACTGGAGGGAGTAAGAGGATGTCTCCAGCATGGGCAGAAGCGGTAACCTACTTTGCGTGTTGACTTTCTGTGTGTGTGATATATAGTCAGCATTTCTAATGAATCTGCTTGGAGCGGCTGGAATATTATGATTTATAGCACCTTCCCACTCTCTATCATAGCATTTTATTAGATGGATGGGAAGCCAGTAGTAATGAGGTTAGGAATGAGAAAACATCCATCAAGCTTGGCTACATCTTCTCAGGAAAGACAACATGCTATCTCTTATGTCTCAGGCAGTGATCTAGGTCACGTTGGTATAAAATGCATGATTAAAACCAAGCATTTGACACTACATAATAGGCATCTAGTTAAAAAATAGCTCTAGTGTTCCTGACTTTTAATTAAACCCAACTCATAAATATGCACTGTGGTAAATATACTGCAGAATGGGTCTTGTTTATATCCCACCACATAACAATTACCTTCAGAGCGAACCCTTTATTTCACTACATGCTGTTATTAGGCAAGAGGCAGTCTAAAATACAAATGTTAAGCCAGTGATGTTAGGCAGGCACACAATGATCCCATCTACTTCAATTGCTTGCTCTCCTTCTCATACTTGCCACTGCAGTTATCAATCTAAAATAAAGCACCCTTAATCTTTTTTAGCAATCTTTCAAGGCACCTTTGATTGCCTCAGTAATAACAGAGAGAGGGGGACTCTTAAATATGGAATGGTAGTGCACTGTAAATCTATCCCTTTAACAGGTTTATTCTTTTCTGTGTGGCTCGTTTATGGAAGTTTTTTTTATGTGGCTTTGAATAATGCAAAGCTGACAAATTCATGCACAAAAGGCACATTCATGTAGGCACCAGCTCAGTGAGATATTTAACTGTGTGCTTGACTTAAGCACATCAGTCATCTCATGGAGGTTAACAGTCAATTACCAATTGCTTGCTAGCTCAACAGTTGATCAATAAAGGAATAATCCAGTTCCATTGTGGTTTCAAGAGGTAACATCCTTGTGATGAAGCTAAAGGCACTGGGGTCAAGTTCTATATGTTGGGGAAATCTTGCCACAATGAAAGCAGTGAAAGGTTTTCAGTGTCACAGATGACAGTGCAGCAGGATAGAGAAATAGATGGAGAGCAGTGTAATTGATCAGCCAGGTGGAGGTTAAAAGTCCAAGAGTATTAATTTCTACTTAAAGGGGGCAATAGCAAAATGTAAGCATTTCTGTCTCTAAGGAGATTATTATCCACAAAACATGGTACAGCAATATCTGTTTCATTGTTAAGCAAGAGACAATCATGAGCCTGATGGATGTGCTACAATGAAAGAATACTTTGACCTGGACTTTTCACTGCTTTCCATTGTAAATGAACTTATGCTCATTATATCAGATCCACAGAGTTATAAGAAGTGTGCAAAAACATTCATGTAGTTGTTGAAGTAATAAGAAGGGCATAGGAGTAAAATAAAGCCCGCAAACATATAATTTGAAAGGTTTCCTTCAGATCTTCAGGAACACCTCAAATATTCAATTTTTAAACTTTCACAGGCAGAAAAAAAGTGACATTTTATAATAGCAACACACCTTGATAAACAGTGAATTTTCTAGTGGGACTGATTCATTTAATTTTATAATTTGCCCAGAAGACTAAAAAAAATGTGACTTCTGTTGTAAAATGCTGTTTTTTCCCCTCTAGGGATACCTTTGAAGCATTTGGTAATGGTCCCCAAGGAACTGAATATTTGTGTGATGCTTCTTCTATTTCATCTGCTGCAGAGAAGGATGCCTATAAATATACAAGATATGTTCCAAGGGTATTTTATTTTCCATATAATCAATGACCATATTTGTTGATGGGCTTTTTACAGGCAGAGGGAGATGAAATGGTCTTTTTTTATTTTCAGACTAAAACCAGCTGGCTCTACGAAAATATAATAATCTCTCAAAGAAAAATTGTTAGGTTGTTTCAGAATATTAAGGATGATTTCTATGGAAGCTATTGTGCCAATTGTGGCAAGTACTAGTTTTGCCCATGATGTTTGGTAGGTAGAGATTTGTCTTAACCAATAACCTAAATACACTAAAATTTACCGATCTATTTCACTCCACTGCTACTGTTATGCTAGTGAAAAGTAAACCTAAGCTTAAAAATATGCACTAAAATTCAGAACAAATTCACTTAATTAATTGTTCTCACAGTGCGAAGTCCTAACATAGCTTTCTATAGTATTATGAAATGATTTGTCCTGTCTTTTCTTTCATGCAATCTCTTCATATTAATGGAAATGTTTAAAAAAAAAATCTTCAGTAGTCAACAACAATTTACAGTAAATTGATGAAGTCTTATTGGACATAACTGGTAGCATCAGCAACCAAGCTTTCTTTGTGAGGTGTTGCAGTGAAATATATCTTTATGGTACATTTAACAGCTTCCCGTTTACACTGTATTTTAGTAACAGGATGATTTCTTCAAACAAACAAAAACAACAACAAAAACAAACATACACATAACCATTAATAAAAGGTGGGCTGTGGTATCAGCTAAGTGCTTTGACTTTGGTACAAAACCAAAATATTTTCCTGGATGAAAAAAAAAGCACTGTGCAAATAGATCATGGGCTGACTACTTGCAGTCATCACAATCCTTGTGGAAAGAGATTTATTATGCTGGATTTTATTATGCATCCAGTTTTCAGAGGAATAAATTACATGCTTCTTTTGCTGTGTTAATATTGCAAGTGACTACGGCTGCTGTTGTACACTCCCTTAGAAACATCTTTTACACAGTGCCAATTAAACAGGAGGTGGGAATGTTGGCAAGAGGATTTCAGCATCTCAACAAAAGGTCAATATGCTTACCAACCAGCCAGAATTTATTTAGTAATGGATTGTATACTCAGTACTGGGTTCAAGCCCAGTTTCTACTATGGGAATTTAATATATATTCCTCTGAATGAGAGCAGGTACTATCAAAGGAACTATACTATTACTTAGGAGACAGTTTAAAATATTTATAAAGCATCCCCGTGACCTCATCTGACCAAGCTAGCTTTTGTGCTTTTTTCTTTTACTGAGTAGTGTTAATGTTTCAACATTGAACAAATGCAATTTATATATTGACACTTTGTCATTATCACTGTACAGAGACTCACCTTGTTAGCTTTCCCCTCTCTCTCTCCTTTTAAGAAACAGCAAAAATGTCTAACCCTGATCAAAAAGTACAGCAGGTATGATAGTTCAGAAGTCTTCTAACATCTAAAGAAGGAAGTTTATCTTCTTTTTAAGGTTGTTTAGGAAGTCATGGGCAATTTATTTTTTCTATGTTATTTTTATTGTCTTGTATGTTCAAGTGAGATTTTTCACTTCACTTTCTGCACTTATTGCCTTTAAGGAACTATTGAGACTTGATTGCTAACTTTATAAATGCCTAGAAAGGGCCTGAACTAATAAGGCAAGGACTGGGATTGTCTTTAATGTATAACTAAAAATTGGCATCAAGGCAGAAACTCTACCTTTTATAAGGGAATAAGCCAATAGGTACTAACTTGTTTTCTTTTACTTCACTAGAAACATTTGTAGTAGAAACAGGACACTACTGAGAAAAGCAAATGGAGGAAACATTTTTCTATAAATGAACTCCAGAAGACACAAGGTCTTCCCAGCACGGGCTCTTTGGAGTCTGAGATACAAACTGGTCCATCTCCACTTTCCTTCATCATTCTGGCTTGTTCCTTGCCTCAGCCCCTTCCTGGATGATGCCAATTTAGACGCTTCTTGCTTCCCAGATAGATTCTCCTGCCAAAAAAATTATAGTAACACCATTTTCCAAGATCATGCCCAAATACTTTTCAGTCTACAAGACTGAAATAACAAGTGTTATTTCTCACCACCAGCCAAAAGCATAGATGAGAATAATTCCTCCTTCGCATTTATTTGTTCTAAAAGTCACCAACTTACTTTTTAGTCCACAAAAATCCATGCAGTTTTGCAAGGGAAATAGTAAACCAAACCTAAAAGCCATGAAAAGCATCTTTTATTTTCTTGTTTTCTTTTATCTGCTCAGACACAATAACATTTTTTTCTCATCAGTATTCAGAGAAGAGCATCAGTGTTCTTCATCAGGAGCTGACACTTTGAGGATAGACCTATCATAAGATAGGTCTGGCCAGAAGCTACAGTTATTCCTGTACGGCTAGACCATGTGTCTTCCCATAATGCCCCAATTTCTGTTTTATTTGAAATTTTTAAAGCAGCTATGATCATTTGGTTATCTGATTACTCTTATCACATATCACATGAAGTAACATTTATCCGAGCTTTCTGGAAATCAGCTATTTACTGAACTGTCTCTATCTTGAGACAGTTCCTGTCAAGCTCACTTATGTTTTGGACTTAGATATTATCCAAGATAATAGCTTCATGACTGTCTGCCTCCACATACATTGTCTTCTCTGATCTCTTCAAGTTGTGAAACATGAAACATTTAAGCAGTGAGGAAAATTAAATTTTCTAGTTATTCACAATAGGAAAGTTCATGGTTCTCTGGCAAAATCTGCCTTTAGTGCAGCATGAAAAAGAATTGTGTGAGGGTTTTTTAGTTTACATGAAGCATCATGTGTGCATAGGGTTTTCCCAGTACACAAATAGAAGTAGCTGTGCTTCCAAAGATGTGTTCTTTATTTATCCCGCTCTACTCTGCGCTGGTGCGGCCTCACCTCGAGTACTGTGTGCAGTTCTGGGCACCACAGTATAAAAAGGACATGAAACTGTTGGAAAGTGTCCAGAGGAGGGCTACGAAGATGGTGAAAGGCCTGGAGGGGAAGACGTACGAGGAACGGCTGAGGTCACTGGGCCTGTTCAGCCTGGAGAAGAGGAGGCTGAGGGGAGACCTCATCACAGTCTACAACTTCCTCGTAAGGGGGTGTCGAGAGGCAGGAGACCTTTTCTCCATTAACACTAGTGACAGGACCCGCGGGAACGGGGTTAAGCTGAGGCAGGGGAAATTTAGGCTGGACGTCAGGAGGGGGTTCTTCACAGAGAGGGTGGTTGCACACTGGAACAGGCTCCCCAGGGAAGTGGTCACTGCACCGAGCCTGTCTGAATTTAAGAAGAGATTGGACTGTGCACTTAGGCACATGGTCTGAACTTTTGGGTAGACCTGTGCGGTGTCAAGAGTTGGACTTGATGATCCTTAAGGGTCCCTTCCAACTCAGGATATTCTATGATTCTATGATTTATTGCTTTTCATCTCTAACTGCATGCAGTTCATCTTTCTCTTTGAGAAGATGGTTAAAACCAGCAACTAAGTACAATTACTGGGGTTTTGCTCAGCTTTTGTCTGCCAGCAAAAAGAAGAGAGACTATGCAGCAAATCATGATGTATTAATACACTATGGAATACTTGTACCAAAACACATATTTTTGGCTGATTCCTGTATACCTATCTTAAGCATTAAATATACAGATCTATACAAAATTATTATGTTTCACCACGTAAGTTTGTATCTATGGGTGTAGTGTAATACCTAACACATAAGGATACTTGGATAATTGCCTGCTAATAAAAGTGCTTTATGACAGACCTGAGAACCTCCAATGGGAGCACCAGGAAGCACAGTTCTACACAGGGTGATGCCCTTTATTCAGCATGGAGATGAATCATCATATGTGTGAGGCAGGTTTAAATGGAACATGTGAAATTCTCAGTCTGTACTTGGTCTGATCATAACAATGACACCAGCCAATCCCTGTCATGAGGAGCAGATGTGTTGGTTTTCCTGTTTGCAAAAGATAAGTCAGATCACAAAGGAGTTAACAGACAGTTTTTCCAAACTGCAGACTACAATAAGTTCTTCTGGATGTCTCCCGTGAGACTTCTAATATTCAGAGAGTAATCTTGCAATCTATAAACTTTGTAAGTCCTAAAGACTTAAATACCCTTAGCTTCTTGCCCCCAGAAAACCCTGCTATTTTCATGGTGCACTAAGATCAATGTGAAGGGGAATCTATATTTCTGCAGATAAGAATATTAAAAGAAAAGTAGCCAAGGTGAGGGGCATTTCCATCTACAGACCTAAAGATATTTCAGGGAGAATGCCTCCTTTACAGAGGATGACATCACTGTAAGAAAACAATATTAAGAATTTTGTTTCCATTATAATCTTTTGGCAAGAAACAAGATAGGGTAACGTCTTCCTTGCAAGAAAACTAGGCTTCTCTAAATGTCACTTTCCTAACAAGAGTCCCCCAAAGTGCCATTGTGTTTACTTTCTTTGCACAGAAGGGCTAAACAGTGAGAACACTGGTGCATAAGCCCTTCAAGTATTGAGATATTGAATTCTGATCTTTAATAAACCAACACTGATTTACTTCACTGCTTCTGTTTGCTTAGTTAAGCTCCACTGGCATAGGAAAAGGCACACATAATTTAATCAGATTGCTTTTTTCATTTGATTTTTATTAATGCAGCAAGCTGGCATTGAGCTCAGTGAATTCATTCAGTTCTCACCAGTAGTTCTCACCACATACTCCTTCCTCCTGACTGGAAGTTTCAAACAGTAAAATATTGCAACAAAGTACAAGGGCTTATGACATGACATGACAGACATGACATGAGGTCCATTTCAATGGGAAAGCACTCTTTCCCATTAAAAAGAGAAACAAAGAATGGAGCATTTAAGGGGAGCATGGAATTGTTCCCATTTCGGTGGGGCTGTGATAGATGTACCATTCCATTCTTCATTTCTGCTCACAAAAATTCCACCCCAGCAGGACTCCAGGACACCTATCCAGCTGCCTTATGCCATTCACCATCCGGCTCATCCTGCTGTTCTTAGCATTCTCCTCCCAACTAGATAAATATAGTACTGTTGAGCTGTCACAACTGGAAACCTTATTTATTTGTCGTGTTTTGCAGTTCACTGCAGTGTTTACCAAATCTTTCTCATTTATTATAGTGTAAAACCTTTGGAAAGGTATCCTTTTATAGTTTCTCTATACAGAACTATTATGATCATGGTGATTTTAACAAACTCTGAAATAAAGCTGATCATTATATAAGGATAAATCCATATTGTCCTTATCTGTAAGCTCTGAAAACACTTTCCATTTTGTAAAGGAGAGATGATGAAAGTTTTAGAGATGTGTTCATTCGTATTCTACTTACCTGTTTTGCCACTGGCCGAGAATGTTTATCCCATTGCATTATTCCACTTCTATCATATTTGATTGTACTTTATTTTGTAAAGTAAAGACTGAATTGACACACACATAAGTATCATGAATATACATATATAGCATGATTTAAGGAGTCTTAACCTCCCTGGAGCATCTGCCTGATCCTATTTGCAATTACAATGTTGTGGTGTCTTTCTTCATCCAAGGATAAGCAGCCTGTCCATATTTTCCTTTATCCTCAAAAGAACATGCAAAGCAGTGATGTTAATTGTCAAAATTATACTTTCTCAGTGATGGCAGATCTTCCTCTTAATGAAAAATCTCACAGGACAGGAGAGATAAAGAGGAAATTATATGCATTTTCCTTTATCAGAAATATATGATAATATGTTATATGTGTGTGTGTGTGTGTGTGTGTGTCATGATCCTCTATTTGGACAACAGAGATTCCTTTTCAAGTAAAACAAGGTCCTTCCTTTTAGGGCAGTTTCCATTTCATTGTTCATAACCTTGTCCAGAAATAAGTATAGTTTAAGTATATTCCCTATTATATGTAACTAAATGAGAGTTAAAACTGAGTTAGTTTGTGATAGAATTGTGAGATGATATATCACATCTCTCAAAGGTTTTTAACACTGGCCATGAGCATATATTGTTCTTACATCATAGAGATACTTGTATTATTCACCTATTCTTACAGACCTTTGCTCACTTTCTCTGTCTCTGTGTGCTCATGGCACCTAGATTGATGGGGTGTGTAGTAACTCTGCTTTCACTGAAGTCAGCGAGAATTTTATTACCTATTTCCCTGACTAAGAATATTTACAGATGCACTTCACCTTGGTCTATCTCTGTGATAATCTCCTAAGTGCTGAATGACAAGTAGGTAAGATAAATAAAGGAAATATATATATATGTATATTTGAAAAAAAAACTAATATAAATATATAAATATATAAATATATATATATATATTTGAAACAGCCTAAGCAACAGAACATCTTTTCCCCCAAACTTTCAAACTTGAGGGCAAAATAAATGCATTTAATGAATAATATCCCACTATTATACAAAATATTTTACATATCCTGCTTTCATAAGACATTTTAATGAATCACAGAATCACAGAATTTCTAGGTTGGAAGAGACCTCAAGATCATCGAGTCCAACCTCTGACCTAACGCTAGCAGTCCCCACTAAACCATATCGCTAAGCTCTACATCTAAATGTCTTTTGAAGACTTCCAGGGATGGTGACTCCACCACTTCCCTGGGCAGCCTGTTCCAATGCCTCACAACCCTTTCAGTAAAGAAGTTCTTCCTAACATCTAACCTAAAACTCCCCTGGCTCAACTTAAGCCCATTCCCCCTCGTCCTGTCACCAGGCACGTGGGAGAACAAACCAACCCCCACCTCACTACAGCCTCCTCTGAGGTACCTATAGAGAGCGATAAGGTTGCCCCTGAGCCTCCTCTTCTCCAGGCTGAACAAGCCCAGCTCCCTCAGCCGCTCCTCGTAGGACTTGTTCTCCAGGCCTCTCACCAGCTTCGTCGCCCTTCTCTGCACCCGCTCAAGCACCTCGATGTCCTTCTTGTAGCGAGGGGCCCCAAACTGAACACAGTACTCGAGGTGCGGCCTCACCAGAGCTGAGTACAGGGGGACGATCACCTCCCTAGCCCTGCTGGTCACACCGTTCCTGATACAAGCCAGGATGCCGTTGGCCTTCTTGGCCACCTGAGCACACTGCTGGCTCATATTCAGCCGACTATCCACCATCACTCCCAGGTCCTTCTCTGCCTGGCAGCTCTCCAACCATTCCTCTCCCAGCCTGTAGCTCTGCTTGGGGTTATTGCGCCCCAGGTGCAGGACCCGGCACTTGGCCTTGTTGAACTTCAAATTGAGTTTCAAATCAAAATCTTTTATGTTTCCTGAAGCACAGAATCTGCTTAAAAACTTTCTAAGTTACTATACAACATATTCAATACATACATATATATACATTTTAATCTATAAACATTAACTATTAAATTAATATTACAGATCTGTTTTCAACAACAAGAGTTCTGTATTTCTGTATAAGTACAATGCCTGGAGCATACAAAATTGTCCTAAATATTTTTATCGTAAATCATCCCAAAAATGCTTCTATGTTCAAAGCCAATATTTACAGAATGAAAGCTTCAATACCTGTACATTATTTTAAGTTGCCATTAAAAAAAAAAAAAAAAAACAACAACACCTTAAAGGAAGAAAGAAAGCAGGAATGCAAGGACATTCACTGGGAAGACAGACACTGAACTTCATTATTTTCAGTTCCTTGGTCTACTGCATCTACCTGATGTGTGCTAGCATTCTTCCACACTGCTTCTGAAACACCTAGCCATCTGGAGACAGCTGTATTAAAATAGAATATTAGGCTGATATTCTTTTCAAGGCTGCAGTTTTTTGATCTTTTACCTAGAAAAATACATCTGGGGTCTATTAAACCTCTGTTCTTTACAATTTAATTTCACATAAACCCAGAAAAGAGAAAGAAGGAAAGAAGGAAAGAAGGAAAGAAGGAAAGAAGGAAAGAAGGAAGGAAGGAAGGAAGGAAGGAAGGAAGGAAGGAAGGAAGGAAGGAAGGAAGGAAGGAAGGAAGGAAGAGAAAGAAAGAAAGAAAGAAAAAGAAAGAAAGAAAGAAAGAAAGAAAGAAAGAAAGAAAGAAAGAAAGAAAGAAAGAAAGAAAGAAAGAAAGAAAGAAAAAGAAAAAGAAAGAAAAAGAAGAAAAAGAAAAAGAAAAAGAAAAAGAAAAAGAAAAAGAAAAAGAAAAAGAAAAAGAAAAAGAAAAAGAAAAAGAAAAAAAGAAAAAGAAAAAGAAAAAGAAAAAGAAAAAGAAAAAGAAAAAGAAAAAGAAAAAGAAAGACACAACAACACAACAACAACACAACAACAAAAAACACATGGGGTTACAATAGGAAGGGTTTTTTTTGGAAATACAAAGAAAGTACAGTGAACAGAACTCCAGAAATACTTAGTACATGCTATAACATATAATCAAATAAATAAATAAAGATTAAATAATTGTAGATTTATTTTTCACTTCATTATTTTGTTTACCTTGCAGCAAAGCCATATGCAAAGAAGAAAATAGCTATCTCAAAACATTTGTAGGAACTTGTTTCTTTTATGAAATTTCATGAAAGTAAAATGCCATCCATAACAGCAAACAGGCTGTTGCTCCCTTCTGGCAAATGGCTTAGTCTGTTTGTCTGCCCACTTGATGGGACAGCAGAACATTGTTACAATGACGGGACATTTGTATTCAAAATCTTGTCTCCACTGGTCCTCCTCTCTTTTACAGTCAAATCTTTCATTGCTAACCCGTACGATAAATCATTTTCCTAATGGTAAATATTCCAAATGAATGTTTTCTACATGCTGTTTTGAACAACATAATGTGAAGCCTACTGGCACTCCACTTTTATGTGGAAGAATCTTCAAATCTTAGCAGAATGTGTGTGATAGTAGAAGAAACTTCTCAGCAAGCTTAGCAATGAGACAAAGACACAGAAGATTCTGTGACTTCTTTGACTGATAATGCCTCAGTGAAGTGACCTTCACAGTAGTTTACAGACAGGCTTTCAAGACACATTTGTCTAAAAATGTTTCAGGTTTTGTTAATGTTTTATATTACAGGGAAAGTGAACTTGATGTGTTTACTATTTATAAAAGATTTTGACTGTAGCACGTTTAAAAGATAAATTGGCCCCAGATTTTTCAAGTAATTCAGTATGTCCCACTAAATCTTTTCAAACATATGCAGAAGGGGCCAAAATGGTCGTTACAACAAATAGATTGTACTCCTCTGTGTTTTTTATGGCTATGTTCTAAATAACTTTGATACAACTATTTCTATTTCTTTGCTGGTTTTGTTGCTGTTCTTTTATTTTTAAATACAGATCAAATGCGGTCTGTTAAACTCAGTCTATGTTAATAATAAGAAACCATGCTACATGTTTAGATTCTCAGTCTTAATTTTCCATTCCCAACGCAGCAGCCTCTCAATCTGCAATTCTGAGGGATAATCCAATACAAGTACGATATTAAGTTCCATGGCAAACCTGCCAGAGGAGGGCAAAAAGGATTAGACTGCTGCAGTTTAACAAAGATTCACTGAATGTGTCACTTTAAAGCAGTCCATGTTTTGACATGAATAGTTTCTTGCAATCTAAATGTGTTACTTATCTAAGTATTGCTTATCTAAGCATTAATTACATGATGATGCAAAGAAATAAACACACACAGACAACAATTAAAATTTTGAGTTATCTCACAGGAGTGGCCCGAATTTTATGGGATGGTCATTTGTAAGTAATTTAACAAAGCTGTGTACAGGGAGCTAAGAATAAACTCCATTAGTGAATAAATGGATTTGTTCAATTTATATTTGCATAAAGCTTGGGAAACATACCTTTTCATATCTTAGCCTGAAGATCCAATGTCTGCTTTAGAGACACTCTCTGCTAGTACATGGAAAAAGATGCTAAGTATAGAAAAATCTCCAAAGTGAAAACCAAAACTTTTCAGATAAAGACCATGTCATTATAATAGTTTTGTAGAAGATACCACTGAATCACAAAATAAAGGCTAACAAAGTTAAGATGACATAAAAACCTAGCAGAGAACAAGTTACCTGAGGAAACAACACATGAAGTTTCACCATTTTTCAGATATTTTCATGTTCTTAAGAGGATTTTTTTATCATCGCTTATTTACCCCCTTTCCATTTCTTCCACCAATTACAACTGTAGTTTTAAGCTTACTACGCATTTTATTGTCTCAGCATTGTTGCATTTCATTTTCTTTTCCTATGGCTTCTCTCTGTAGTATCAGAATTGCATCTTAGAGTTTCACTGAAGAAGTTTTCACAATCAGTTTTTCATCTTTCTTTCATGAACTTTTTTCCACTGTTCTTTTCTAAAGCTCTGCTCTGCCAAAAAGGTTAATTTCTCCTTCCTCATGGGACACCTATGAATATTGGATTTTAAGCTATTACATCATCTTTCCTCTAACAAAGATCTGTCTTTGTATTAAAACTAAAACAATATTATTCATTTGCTTAATATCTCCCTTTCTCAGATTGCCCTGCATGATTTTTCTGCTGTGTTGAACAATTTCATCTCTTTCTTCATCCAACAACACTCACTCTGTATTTTGTAGTGGTCTTTAACATCAGTGCTTCATTCAAGTTAATATAATTCTGTCATTTTTCATCCCTAATGCCAGTTCCCTCCATCATCCTCAGACTCTCTTTAGGACTATTGTCCACAATTCAGTGCTTTTTCTTGACCTCTCCTCTGCCTCTGAAGATTTGGTCAAGCTTCTAACTCTCTTCAAAACAACAACCACCACTTTCTTTAGCCTGTTTCTTCTTCTCTCTCTTTTCTTTAGTCCTCTGTAAGCTAGTTTTTATCTCTCCTCAGGAGTGAAATGGCTCTCACTAATGACATCTTACAGAGCTACAGTAAATAATTTAGGGACAATGTTAATAATGCACAGCAGAGAAGGAGAGGACTTAAGAGGTACTGGAAAAGAGAAGTTTTCAGCAGAGAACCACAATGAGATAGAGACTTACGAATACATTTCTCCTATGTTCTATAATTATCTGTTCTCCAGAGAAAACTATTCATATTCCAAGAGTGATATATAAAGGAAAGTGTGATGAAGTCTGATGCTCAATAAATGAAGGACTAAGAAGCGGGAAGAGGCTTATAAAATGTATGAGGATAAAGTTACATAGGAAGATCCTGAGCTAAACCAAGTGGGCTTTTCTCTACTAGAGCTTGGAAAGAATGAAGAGTGACTAGAGGTCTCAAGAAGGGGTTATGGTTTCATAGTACTTAGGAGAAGACAGTCAGCCAGAGATCATTATGTACCTTCAGTGCTTCCTATTTTTGAGTCTCTATACTTCTCTCAGATACCACATATACTTGAATTGGTAGCAAAAGTAGTCTGTTATTTCATCAATAAAAATTGAAGCAGCTTGATTTAAAATGCAATTTTTCCACTAGTAATTTAAGTATTTGAAATTTCTCTATAATTCTGCTTATCTCAAGGCTGGAAAATTCCTGCCATTATCTCTCTACTTACTGATAGGAGTTTTCCAGGTGGGCAACCAGAAAATCAAGGACGTTGTTTCTCCCAGGAATATCCTTTTTCTTAAAATCCTTTTCCACTAAAGATTTTGCAGTTCTGACTTTCTTTTAAAGGGAAGATATTAATTCCTCACAATCCTGTTTCTAACAAAAAGAAGTACTCTTTCCTCTTTCCAGCCTTCCAGAGATAGACAGCAACATTTCTTTTCAAGTATTGCAAGTGGGTTAAAAAGAGCAGGATGCTTATCAAATATTTGATTTACACTAACTCCAAATAAAACATGAACAAGAATCCTTCCCAACCTCAGCAAATGCTAGCTGAGGAGCAAAGTGAAAATCTATATCCCTCTTGTTAGCTACAAACAAAATAAATGCAGTAATGGCATGATTTACTTCCTGAATTAGACCTCTTTTTGTTTATTTGTTTGTTTGTTTTCTCCCACGCACATATGAGGAAAACTAAATACTAAATATCCTTAACAATTATTATTATTATTATTATTATTATTATTATTTAGAAAATTTTAGTTCAAATTTATTTTTTACCATCCTCTTCCCAAGTCCTTGTGGTCACACGATGTTATTTGCAAACTCATGAAATGTGATGTGAAATTATTTAGTCCCCAGATGTGTCAGCTGTCTAGCTTGGAAAATAAGCTTTGTCTCAGATACTTCAACTTCCTTAACCAAATTTCATAAAGCACAAGAATTTTAAACAGTTTTTGGATGTGGATGTGGAGGGACAGGAAAGGAAGGGCTTGCAAGTATCTACAAAATTTTGAATGTTGTGTGTTTCCTGCTGTTGATTGAGCACTCTGAAGGTATTTCATGGAAACAGAATCATCAAGCTTGGAAAAGACCTTTAAGATCAACATGTCCCACTGGCAGCCTGACCTACTTAGTCCCATCACTAACTTATGTCCTTTAGCGCCATGTTCACCTCTCTTAAATATCTGCAGGGATGGCAATTCCACCACTTCCCTGAGCAGCCCATTCCAATGTTTGACTGCCCTTTACATAAAGAAATTCTTCCTAATGTTCAATCTAAACCTCCTCTGGTTCAACCTGAGACCCTTTCCTTTCATTCTATCACTGATCACCTGAGAAAAGAGATTGACACTCTTCTGATTGACACTGCAACCTCCTTTCATGTGGTTCTAGAGAGCAATGAGGCCTTCTCTAAGTCTCCTTTACTCCAGAATAAACAACTCCAATTCCCTCTGTCATTCCTAAGTTTTTCTAGTTTCTTCACTAGCTTCATTGTTCTTTGCACAAGCTCAAGCATCTCAATATTCTTCTTGTAGTGAGGGACTCAAATAGTACTCAAGGTATGGTCTCACCACTGCCAAGTACAGATAGATGGTCAATCACTTTCCTAGTCCTGCTGGCTGTACTATTTTCGATGCAGGCCAGGATGCCATTGGCCTTCTTGGCCACCTGGGCACACTGCTGGATCATTTCATGACACAAGAGAAGGTTTAATTCTGAAGTTTTAACCCATTGTAATGTTTGGTGTTTTTTTGTTTTGTTTTGTTTTGTTTTGTTTGTTTCTTTGTTTGTTTTGTTTTGTTCTATAATTATATGGGTTATCTAGAGCCATTTTATATTACTGTGCTACATCAGATCAATTAAATTTAAGTTTAAAAAAATAAACATTTAATCTTTTACACTTAGAAACACTTATATTACTTTACATCAAGTTCACTTCAGATAAGGACCGAACTGACATAACCAAAAATAAATCCGATTTAAACAAACGCCTGACACATAACACCACCTGTTAGGAAATATATATTGATGAAAATAAGAAATCAGAAAAACTTTTGTAAATATAGCAAAATTTAGCTAATGAGAGTCAAGAACACTCTTCTGCAAGGTTATGCTCTTAACCCTATTAAAAACATGTAACTAATTGGTTTAGAAACTACACAAAATGACAGGGGTCCAGGAGTCCTCTGTCTGTAGCTTTACTCTGTAAAATCAGCATCGCTACTATCTTTATTCCTCTGCTATTAACTTGCAACCAACTTTAGGGAACATGTCAAGGGAACATCCAAGTTTAGGGAACATACACACTGTTTTTCTGATTTTTGTCTACTGTCAGCTTATTTGGTGCTTATCATATGATGGGCAGCCTGTCTTCTATAATTTATATTTGTAAAAGAATGGACCTTCTGCTCACTAGAAAGCCTTGGGAAGTCCTGTCCTCTGTCAACACAGTCTTACAGCTTCTGCAGCTACAAGTTAACCTCACTGAGCCCCACTAAGTGTACGTATAAGAACACTTAGATGTTTTTCATTCAACTCAGCCCCTTGTTGGGCAGTCTGAAGGGCCTCACCAGCATGCAGTTCCTCAAAAATTATCATACAGTCATACATAGCTTTTTAGTTTTGAGACTGGTTTCATCCCTTTCAAATCTGGTTTAAAGCCCTGTCAATCAGCCCTGCTTAAATCCTGGGCAAAATGTGTTAGCTTCCTCCATTTTGACAATATTTTTCTATGTAAGAATTTCTTTAAAGACACTGGTCTTGATTATTTGAAAAAGATCTATGAGTACAGTGTTTAAACATTCTACATTTTAGCCAGTTATGAGATTGGCAAATAATAAATAATGTTTTCTCAAATTTATAAGTAGTTTCAACTTCTATCACATTAGATTGTGATTTCAAATGATGGTTGAAAATAACACCTACTTCTTTGCTGGTTTGTGCGTTGATCCCTGTGACAGCAATAGAGAGATGACATGTCCTTTGTGTCTAACTGAGCTCCACCAGGTAGAACTTTGACCTGAAAAGTTTTTTCTTTCTTTCCTACAATTTAGAATATCCTCCTTTCATAGCAAATATTGCTACTGCTGCTTTGCAAATAGCCTCCTAGCCTAACAGATACTTCTGCTTTATTCTAAATTTCAGCCATCTGACACAGCAATATCAGTGAATCTACCACATGAACCTGCACAGCACAACCAAGACATTTTTGTTTGCAACCAAAACTTTTGGTCAAAAATTCTCTAGCATATGTCTAGAGCAGCCAGTGTGTACCACACTGGATTGTCATGGGATACACTATTGCTGAGGGGAATTAATGAGCAGGATCAAAGATTCACAAAGGTCAGAAGGGAACTCTGTTTTATTAATAACTTAATAAGACAGACAAAGATACAGCTCTCTACAGCTAATTCTCTGCCTGCATAGTACAAACAGTCCCACCATTCCTCTAAGCTGCAGACTTGAACATACTAATGCAAGAAATAACATGTACCGCAAAAGTTCAAAAACCCACTCGCCAGAAACCAGGAAGAAGAAGGCAGAGTATATAACAATATAACAGGCACTGGATTTCTAGTAGCATGATTCCACCACCCTCTAGAAAACAGAAACCCTGTTGAATTCTTCCATCTCCTCCTCTCCCCCCAACCCTCCACTACCATGCCTGACATGCAGAAGCAGTGGGAGAATTTTAGGCAAAGGTGGGAGAGAGGACTTAATTGCAGAGTGTTGCCTCCAGACTGGGGTGGTCACTGAATCACAGCAAGGCAAAAATTCCTTATATCATGCAGAGACACTCTTATTATTTAGTTTCTATATTAATACACTAAATATTCAGGATTTGTTGTTGTTGTTGTTTATTTCCTATGGTTTCGGTGTGAATTCATTAGTTAATGAAGTAAATTTGCTAATTAATATCTTAATAGCATTAATATGGTATATATGCAAATTGAGTTGACAGAGTGTCACCTGGAGAAGAAATTCAACATCTGATTAATTTGTGATGTAATTTTTTTTTAACCACTATTTTCCTTCCTCTACATCAGGCTGGTGACTTTACAGTAATAATTATATCCTTAGCCTATGTCATCCTGGAGGACAACTTCACACAGGCAGGAAAGGTTAAATATTTCTAAAATGCAAACAAGATGAATTTTTAAAAGCTTCAAAATAGCTTTGGGTCCAGAAAGCCCTTTACATGAACATGGGCAGTTCTCTTTAACAAAAGATGCTCTTAAGTTATGCAGACTTCTCATTTGTCAGTTAAGAGATTTCTCTGTCTCCTCTACTGCATAGTGTGTATAATTTAAGGTGACTCACTGTACAGGAAAGTTCACCTTCCATTAAAATGTTTTCTTTAGTAAGCACTCTACTGGAAGTGCTGTAGTGTAAACATGAGTGGCTACGAATACGAACATTTATTAAATAGTGCTGATGAATTTTTCAATACCTGAGGGAGAGCAATTCACAGCTCAATCATTCAGGCCGTTTTAAGTGCTGCACAGGACAATTCCACTACATCTTCCATTAATATTTAATTACCCATTTTATTCTGTTTACCTTTTTGGTTAATATATAATTTAAAGCTCTTCTACTAAAAAGGAGGGGGGGGGGGGGAGGGAACAACTGTTAGTCTGCTTTAAACAAATCTCTGGTGAGAGCTTTTGCTTCATTTAAAATTCATTGCAAAGAATTTTTATTTAATATCAGTAACACAAACCCCAGGTATTAAAGCAAACTTGAAAGCAACTGTTGCATAAGTCCTGCTATTGACTTGGATTTGACTGACACCAGTTTCTGACTGGCAGCCTTCAACAACTTAGGCTGATATCATGCCACATACCACGACTGTTAAGTGAGGTAAGAATGACAAGCGTGCTGCTGCTTCCTCCACCTGCTCTGGCTCAGGACTGCTCCTTCCCGGCTGCTGGGGCCCAGTCTGGGGAACATGGCTGCCACTTTCCCCTTTGCACATTCAGCCAGCAGCAAAGCTGAGCACGTACCCCAGAGACACACTGACACACACAGACAGAGGCAGGACACTGATATGACACACCACAGGCTGCCTTCAGCAGCACTTACACACAAAACTCAGGTTAAACAGACAGAAAAAGCCAAGAACCCTTCATCCTCTCTGGCTAGTAGAGATAGCAGCTCACTGGTGCAGGCATACACACACAGCATTCTCCAGGTTCACAAGCACGTGCAGATTCCTGGAACCTCCACGAACCTGGCACCTCTGTCTGCACAGCAACCCTGCCTGGGTCCCAGGACCTCATACCTGCTTCCCAGATTACCTACTCACCATCTGGTACAGCTTGAAGTTCTCAGCAAACACACACAATCACACACCCATCCCTCAGGCACACTATATCCACCCCATTCCAGCTGACAGTGCAGAGCTCACATTTAGCTCACTCATGCTGTTCCCCTGCAGAAGCTGTTTTGGGAACACACACTGCTCCAGTCCCATGGCTGCGAATAGGGAACCCCACTTCCTCTAACAGCTGGCAGGAGAGTTCCAGGCACAGGCTAGCACCCACTTCACTCATGCCAGTTCCCCAGTAGCTGGCACTCAGGTCTAGAAGTCTGTAAGACCCTTTCAGATCCAGAGAGATATGGCTCCTCCAACTACTGATTCTGGAACCTTCACTTGTTCCAGGAGCTGGCATTAATGTCTGCAGTGGGCCTACACCCCCAGCCTGACTCCAGTACCTGGCATGAGTTCTACTCACATACACATAAGTACCACTTCCAACTGGTGCTAAGACCACTGCAGTTGCTACAATAGCTGACACCACAGGCTGGGGTGCTCGCTCCCCAGTCTGACCCCAGTAGATGGCACTGAGGTTCATTCACCTACATCTAGGTTTTGCCAGTAGCTGGCACATAGGCCTTGCAGCATACACAAACACAGGAGAGAGAGTGGAAATATACAGAGAGATAGCTAAGAAAAGATTTAATGAGAAAAAATATAGGATGATGTTGCAGACTGCAGTAATCAGGCACAGGGCTTGGCCAGACAAGTGTACTGACTGGTTCTGTTTTATATGGTCCATTTCCTACTTGCCCCCACTCTTTCTGCCTCCTGCTCCCCCTTCCTTCTGCACATCTCCATAGATATGCAGAGCTCTGAAGTTTCTGCACCCTCACAATCCAAACCCATACTTCACAAGTTTATCAGTTGCAGGTTCATCCTTCCTAGAATAGGCATCCACAGCTTGCTAGCCCACCAATTAGTGTGACTGGGAGGTTTTGTTCTTGTGATTGTGCTATAATAAACATGCCCACATTCTTACACGTTCATCAATTAATGTGACTGACCAGACTTGGTTCCCACTGTTGCCTCCCCTTCTTACCATCCCTTATTGCCTTGGAAGAAGGTCCTTGACCAGGTGCCCTTAAAGAAGCACTCTCCTTCTACATACCCTTACACTCCACCACTTCCCCACTGGCAGGAAGCACACATATATATTTAAAAAAAAAAAAAAAAAAAAAAAAAAAAAGCATGGTACAAACTACTCCTGGTGCACAAGCGTTATCCCACAGGAATTAATAGTCTTAACGATTTTTCAGGGGAGAAAACATTCTGTTCTCATTTACAAAATGAGAAATGCTGATTGGTGGATATATTGTGCCATGGTGTTTAGGAAAAAAAAAAATGTTATCAGGCCCAAAAATATTTTGGGTACTGTAAGCAGGATATGAAAACAACACTCTTGTAAGTAGCACTTGCTTTTCATTGCCAGTCATCAAGATATCACTGCTTATCAAAGTCAGGAATTGGGCAGAAATTGATTATTTTAACAACAGTAATAGAGCTGCTTTTGAATTTGGAACTAAATTAATAGCAGCAGTACTTAGACTTTGGTTATTATTTTGAGAATGACATGCAAAATCAGATGTGCTTCAGTACTAAAATCAGTGTGGTTGTTCTGAATTACTGGCTGTAGATTTGATCTTGCTCTTTCCATAGTCTTTAATATAAATATAGATGATCAGGTATTTACAGCCTAAGGTGCGTTTTATCACTTTTAGCAGCTCAAGCTCAGTGATAATATCTGTGTTTTGTGGAACTCCAGACGCACTTTAATAGCTGTCTAGTGTGCTCCTTCAGCTTTACACAAGGAGCATTGCACAGTATACAATAAATAAATGCTATTTGTTTTTGTTTTTGTTTTGAGGAATAGAAAAACAGCAATTTTGTTTTCTAGATTCAAAGTTCCTTTATAAGCTTTATTCATTTAGCAAGCAGTTAATTTAAAATAGCTAAATATATATATATGCATATGTAAACATAAAATAGATAAGAGTATATCAGGTATGGGTACCTAAGTATATAAATATACATTCCTATACATATATATTTCTATATCTACATACATGTATATATATATTTCTTCAGAACAGGAGAACCATCTTTCAAAAGATCTTACTTTCATGATTTTACAAGAATAGAAAATCCTTGATATCACTATGTGCTCTCTGAGTTTCACTTAGTTTTGGCTTTCAAAACCTGGATGCTAGAGAAAGGCCAACATGTCCTTGCAGAAGGTTGTTTATGTTCTTTTCAGCTAAGATATGGGTGGTCATCTCACAACCAACATCTGCCAAATGTCTTTTCAATATAGTACAGAATGTGAGAAACTATTAAAGGCACTGGTCATATCACATATTCTACTAATGCAATAAAATGTAGACAGTTAATATATTTTTATGCACATAACTTCCATCTGTAACTCTGACAAATTTAGAGAAGATACATGCATTGAAAGATCAGAGGCTGAACCTTTTTCATCTATTGAACATCTATTAAAATGTTGAGTAATTTGTTTAAAAATAGTTAAAATAGTTAAAAAATAGTTAAAAAATAGTTAAATAAATTATTAAAATATTGAAATTCCTTATTTTGTACTCACTTTCTTTTCTCTCTCTCTTTATTTTTATTTTTTCCTTTCAATTTTCTTTTTCAGTCACTTTTGGAATATCTATATAGCATAATGCTATATCATGGAAACAAACAGGATCTAGATAAAGATCTAGAAGGCTGCCTGTATTAAGCAAGAATTTTGTCTGTATCAGATATGCCTTACTTTTCTGAATTAAACATAACATAAAGGACTAGTATACTCCTGTTCACAAGATCAGAATTTAACATGTATAACATCCTGATTAAAGTGAGAAAATGTAAGCATACTATACAATGTTAGCATGGCTAACTTGAGCTAGCATATTAAAGAAATAAAAAAAAATAAATAAAATAAATAAAAAGAGAAAAAAAAGAAAAAAGAAAAAACAAACAAAAAAAATATGAACAGAAGAGACCATCAGAGTTACAATCTTCAAAGAGGGGACATATCTAGTAGAATATATAAACCGTAAATTTTCACATTTGCTTCTAGTACATTTTCATCAACCTTGGGAACAGACTAGGCATTCTCAGTAGCATAATCTGTGGCCTTGCCTTTTAAAGTTAAAGCCTCAAGGTAACAAAATAAGGCTGCCTCTTCACAAGTGAGCCAGCTGAAAATAATTAGGTTTTCGGTCTGCAGTGATAGCTGGGCAAGGACAACATTGTCAGGAAGTCTCCATGTTTAATCACTGGATCAGGAACAGTCAATGGGGAAAGCCACTCTGTATTTTGTATTTTTGAGGATTTGAATCTTCACACTGTATCATATTTTAGAAAACTAACTCAAGTCTGGCTGAAATGTAAAGGAAAAATATCTCTATTAAAAACAAAACACTTCCACTCCCCGTTTCTTTGACCTTAACAAGGGAATGTCCAGGACTACTGGACAAGCAGGTGTGAGATCAGGAAACAGTAATTTCTTCATTAACAATTGCAGACATGAGGATGAGTTTCCTCCTCTGCATGATCAATGTGCTGTGACACATTTGCTAAGGGCCTCTCTCTTGTTCTGCCATTTCCCATGACCTGTAGGAAAACAATATGTTGTATCTACCTCTACTCCAGCTCTTCAGTCTGTTTTGAGTTTGTTTCACAGAATTAGTGCCAACTACCTGTGGTTTCATTTCCCTTATCAACTAACCCAAAACACTAGTGTATTGCAACATGAATATATGATCCTATCCTGTCTTAACTCATAATAGTTATTCTTAAGTAATAGATGCATCTGATTAAATAAAATGTGTTTTTGAAATAATATTTTTTGTCATTGTTTATTTGTTTTTATTAGTAGTAGCTTTGTTATAGCCTGATAATTTACAAGACTTTCTGTTGTTTTGGGTTGTGCTTTTGAGTCAGATTTAGTTCCCTGCCCTACACAGTAAATAACAGGATTTTTTTCATTTACCTACATTTAGCCAGACAGTAGAATGGATATAGCAGTTAAAATATGGCAGCAGAGATCATATTAATCTGTATTATTTTAGAAAGTTGAGTAATCATTATTTAATAATCAGAGATTGTGTTTGCAAGTTAAAATCCATTTCCAGCCAAAACCAAACGAATTTGTGGAAGCTGGCCTACTTGGTTACCAGAGAAGCAGTCTTTCTATTCTGGATTATGGATGTTTTTCTGAGTTTGTCTGAACAGCAGATAGGCACTGCATATTAATGACTAACCTGGGTCTTCTTGCTGTCTAGGACTGTTTGCAAGCTGAAGAGAAATAGGGGAATGTTGTCTTATAGATAAGTAGGGTGCTACATTCATTTCGCCCATGTAACATAAAAGGATGATTCAGAAAAAAATCAAACATTTGAAACAAATCAGTCACAAATGCTGGTAGAACCTGGATTTGCAAGCATTTTGTAGCAATACTCGACAACACAGATTAAAAATAAAAATGTTACTTTAAAATTTCACTAGAAATGGGCCTTTTACTTCAATTGTTGACTTATCTTATACAAATACATTACCTCCTTCAAAGGCAATATGTCCCTGTTAACCCTTCTGCCTTTGTGGCAGGATAACACTAGTAAATTGAACATACTTGGAAATTAGTTGTGAAGCTTTCAAAGACCCCTTATATGGTAGAGCTCCAAATGTAATTAAGTTTTATATTCTTTTTCCTAATTATGTGCACATGAACATATTTATAGATGTTTCTGCATGTTGTCTTCATGATAAACAATGTTGTTGAATGCATTTGTGAAAGAGATTGATCAAGATAATCATTACAATAGATCTTTCAGGAGAAGCTACATACATCTGTCTTCATAAAGCATAGACAGCAAGTAGATGGAGAAATGCTCATCACTAAATGATGCATCATATACAAACTTTTCTAACATAATGAAAACTACTACTGAACCAGAGTAAGTAGTATAACACTCAGCATTATCCAAAACAAACTATTTTATTTCTCTTGCACATAGTCTCATTTCTTTACACACTAACATTGCATAAGCCTTGGGAAAGTTAGAAGTATACAGAATGTTTCAGAAGAAAGATGGTTTACAATATCAGTCTTGAACTAGACAGGGACACACTCATGCAAAAGCAGTAAGATGTCAAATCAGAGTAATACAGAAGCATCTTGATTTCTTTCTTCAAGCTGTGCAAAACCACTCCTTGTCATCAATTATTGGCAGTTCTCATGTGAAAAGAAATTTCTAATCCAGACTTAGAAGGAAGTCCAAGGAACGGAGTTAAAGGAAAATTAAAGGAAAATGTGTTTTCTTTAGAGAAGTACAGGAAGCTTATTAGAGAGAGATAATTTTTCTTTGTTGTACATGTTCTTCAATTCAGTTTTCAACAGTGTTGTTTCACTGTTTCATTTTTCTTTTGGAGTACTTGCTAATGGTAACGTTCTTACAGGACTGAGGGACAGTTAGATCTTCAGACGGCTCTTTACTACCTTTTTTTTCTGGATATGCTGCTGCTCTGAATGGCAGAGTTGCTTAGTTAGTAGTTACTGCCTTTGAGGAGGTTCAGAAATGTGTTTCCTGAAAGAATGAATATGTGGGGGAGCACTCTGCTCAGCACCGTTAAATCTTTGGTTGGTTGTCTTTCTTCTGAAAGATAGGTGTCTTAGCTCTATTCATGATAAAGTGCATAGACGTGCTGTAAGTTTGGAAATATATATACTTTCTTCTTTAAGGCTCATGTTTCACTGCTTATCTTTCACAGTGAACAGAAGCTAAGGTGCATTCTTTTACACTTTAAGAACATGCACAATAGGCATATCACCAAAATGCATAGGATAATAAAATAGTGCTGTATTGTAGCCATCTGTCTCTTCAGATCAGTTTCTTAAATGATCATTAAAATCTGCTCTCAAAACTTGATAAAAATTATCTTAGGTAACATTAATAATAATATTTAATTAGATGATATAAGGTTCATTTTGGAGTTAGATATCAATTAGCTTAAAACAAATAGAGGTATACATGTGCCAGAGAAAAAGATGGGACAAATGCACAGAGTATTATTTATTTTGTTTTGCTTGACTGGCTACTCAAGGAGAACAAGATGTGTCTCTTCAGCTTCGTTATAAGCAGCCTTCGCTTTTTCTCCCAACCTCCCCCCACTACCACATGACAGACAGAAAAGTTACAGCCAATGCTAATTAAGATAACATCTAAAGCCTTGCCTGACAAGGTAAATTCAAATTATGAAGCAATCCCTTCACATACAAAGACCTTGTTAGCTAGATTAGTGGTGGATTGGCTCTGTGTGACAGCTTGTTTGCTAAAGGTGAGCTATCTGCATTTCCAATGCAGACAAGCTATATCATCATTTAAAGAAAAAAAAATAAATAAAGATGTCATTTCTCTTATTTGTCACAGAGTTCATGTAATATTCCTCAGTTTTCTTCATTGTTGACTTCTTAGGGAAATAGCAGCAACTGTGTACCTTTGAGGAAGACACCTAATTTTGTTATGGATGAACATAGTGTTGTGACAAAACAGTGGCACAGCTGTCATAACAGCTGTCACACATTAATCATGACAGTGACAAATAGCATAATTACTTTATCTGGAATGTCTAGCATGCACACTCAGTATGCACCACTGCAGTGTAAGCATATCAAGCATGGTTTAATTAAATGACATCAATACAGGTTAGTTAGACATGGTCTTGGAGACACCGATACAAAATGAAACTAAAATTATTTATAGGTTCCTTTTTTTAGAGACACTCAAAGACCAATTATTTAGTAGACAAGGTAATTTGAATCTGTTTTCCTAATCATCTTCTTTGATGCCAATTCTGCATGGTGAATTGAACTACCGGCATGAATGTGTTTCTGACCCAAAACCTCAGCTATGTACAATGTTCAATGTTATGTTTTCTTCCAAGATTGCTTAAATGTTCACATCTGTCCCACATCCTTTGATTGCACAAAATGTAGGAAAATAACAAGCTTCATTGTGTGCTGCTGGGTAAAACTTTTCTTTCCCACAGACTCTCAAATGGAGGTAGAATAGTGAGATTTGTGTTACAACATATGCTTTGGGTTCTGCAATTGCACCTGCCAAGGCTTAGGTATTTTGTAGCAGGAGCTCATTATAAAGATAACTACCACTGAAAAATGCAAATACAGCTCAGGCTCTAATTTCAAACAAATCAAAGCACTAAGAGGTAAGTTTTTGTTTAAAGACCATATCCAGTTCAATATTTCTTTAACTCTCTTTGGGTCCACATGTTCATGAAGGTTTGTGGTTGTTTTGTTTAGACTTTTCTGAAGATAAAAAATGCAGAAAAATACTGTTGCCAGGGCTCACTTCACACAGCAGATTCCATTGATAATTACCAACTCATAGTACTTTTACTTTTTGCTCCAGATTTGTTAAGCTGTGTAATTCATTGAATTCACTTATTGAATTTCTAGGGACAGTTCATGAATTGTACTGAAGCCTACTCAATGAAATATTAATGAATCAATTTCCATAGACATGGATTCATTATCTCACTGGATGGCATCAGAAAACACAGTCCTGCAGGCAGTATCTTTCCACCTGCCTAACAGAGGATTTCATTATATTCAAGTTTTAAAGCCTTCACTCAGACTTCTTGATAAGTTTACACCAGTAGCTTTTCAATCATTTGCTCCAAGACAAAATTAAGGGGGAGACATTGTTATATTATTTAGTTGAACTTCACTAATCCATCAAACGTGATTTCCTATTAACCAGCAAAGAGTTAGTGATGTGTTATGGATCACAGGAACCAAAGATTTTTCAAGTGAGATAAACTCAAAATATGAAAGCTTTTTTTTTTTGCCTTTTTTTTTTTTTTTTTTTTTTTTTTTTTTTTGCATTTTCATTAAAAGATCTAGAGGGATAAATGGCAAAATATTTTAGTAACTGTTTATTGGGGGGTATGACATTTACATTAATGAATATGGGATTTAATGAATGGGCTTAAGCTTTTTGCACTTCTGCATAACAGTTACGTGTATCCAGTAGGATCCAGATTATGTAGTTTGGCCACATATATTTTTAAGACATCCTCTGGCTGCCTTGTGGTGGCTGGGCTCATCTGTTCTTTAATTAGTGCATGTCCATGAAATACATTGACTGCACCTGATTCTTCTCTCATGTGCTTCAGCTTTGTAACTGAAATCATTTTACTGACTTCCACCAAATCAACCTTGTGAAAAGGCAAGACAAGAAACTCATTTCCTTTGACTTTCTGGATTTGGTGGACCAGCATATGAGATTGTTAGGCTCATAAAAATAGATAATAGTCAGGATAAACTGCTTTCATCAATGCCAGGTTTAGTGGAGTTAACCAGTGGACTCTTAGAATTATAAATTTCCTGCATAGCCTTAAAATGTTAGGATATCTTTTGTCATAACTAATCACAAGCTAGAAGATTCCAGAATATTTGATTGTTTGCCTGTCTTAAGATAGTTTATAAGAGAACTCCATATTATTTTCTTTATACTTAGCAGATACCCCACAGAGGAACTCTCACTTGCTAACAATGGGAACCACCAGGCTTTTGTTGTGAAAACTAGCAGCAGCCAATTGTATTTATCTCTTTGACTAAGAGGTTTATTATTTATCTTCCCTTTTGCAGTGCCCATGTGGCAGTACTGATACTGAGCAGCTGGACAGATTGTACCCTGGAGCCACATCTGCAGCTATATAGATCAACACCACTTTCATTGCCTCAGTACTGGAGAAGTTTATCTTCTGTTAGCTAGATTTACTACCAACTTCATGAATTGTTAAAGGTTTTCCTTTCCCCTCCCCCAGTCTGATTTTCAAACCACATTAGTATAATCTGGTACTGATTGTTAATGGCTGATTAGTTAAGCATTTGTTTACTTTTTTTTTTTCTTCCTAATTAAGAGGGATTTCCATTTGGATTTGCAAAGAATATATAGTGGTTGCTCAGTGAAACTCAGAAATGTCAGTAAGGATTGCAAGCTATAAACCAACAGGAAATATCCAAATACAAGACTGTATCATGGATCATAGCTGTTTCAGTGGTTCCTAAGTATTACAGCTGACCAGGCAGTAATTACTCACATTAGACCTTTTCCCTTGAGAAAGTCAAATCCTAAATAATTCTCTTTCCACAAAGAACAAAAAATTTATGCTGATCTGACAGTAAACATATCCTCATGAGAATCTGTATGTTTTTTCTACTGATTTATTTAGGAAAAAAAATTAAAAATCTATCAGTCCAATACACACTATTATCAAGCTTCTTTTATCATACACCCTATTATATATACACTAAATAATACACACTATTATCAAGTCCAGAAGTTATGCTAATTAGGTAGAACCCCAGAACCCATTTTGGCTGTTTCCAGGAACAAAAAACGGCAACAAGATCCTAGGTTTTTATCTCCTCCTGCTATTCTAGAACAACTTCCTCAACTTTCTCATGACCAGCTATCAATCAAAACCTTTCTTTCATATGACCAGGTCTCAAAGCAAGCAGGTCTCAACCAAAAATTTATGTCAAAGCTCCAATGGGAAAAAAAAATAATAATAATAACAATAAACAAACAAACAAACAAACAAATCTTTCTGTCAACTGGCTAGCTCAGACCCAGCTATATCAACTGTTTTTGAACCAACAACACAACTAGTATGCTCTCAGCTTGCCTTTGGAATATTGTCTTCCCCATTTGCTTCTTTGGTATCTGTGGACTGCAAGTATGTAGAGCTGAAGGACTGTTCCTCCTTCATAAAGGAAGTCTTTACCGGGGGGGGGAGGAGAGAAAAGTAATTAAAAAAAAAAAAAAAAAAGTAATGCATTCCTTCTTCCAGGAAGACACTACAAAAGAAAATATCAGAAAAACAGCAATTATTCAAGGTCACTTTAACTCAGGAAGAAAAGACATTTTATACATATGCTTTTTATGCCCAGTTTTCATCTCTGCAAACCAAGAAAGTTTCATGTAATTACCATACTTTTGATGTAACTCTCCAAACCATGTGATGTCAAGATTTGTCTTAATGAAGGTAGATTGCATTTGCATCTAGTTAACTGCACACATCTTCTCTGATTTCCCCAGCCTTCTTCCCCAGATAACATCTATGTGAAGCTAACACTGGAAACCATGGATCCCACACTCTATCCATTTAAAATATCCATATAATGCCACCATTCATCATTAGCATGCTTGCCACATTTCTGTGCAACTAAATCTCCACCACAGCACATTAACCTAAAGGAGAACTCTGAACAAAACATGGCTATCAGTACGTGATATAAAATACTACAGTAGCAAAGTCAAAAACCAGAAGTATTTTGAAAAAGAATACAAAGAATCAGAGTAGATTTGGATCTGTGGTGAATGGTAATTTTTTTAGCACTTGGTATAAGCTTATACACATTAAGCAGACTTTCACTAGGAATAGTGGTTCCAAAACACAAGTCAGAAGGAAGAGGCAGAACAGAGAAGTCAGATACGTTACATGCTTAAATAAACAATTATCTAACAATGTGGTTGGTATCTTCTTGCTTTTTCTGTAATTTATAAATATTTACATAACTCAATTTTGTCAAATCTTTGAAAAAGATGCTCTAATTCCAAATGATCATCTGCAGCAGCTAAAAGGCTGGAGTTTTGTTCTTCACATTTATAAACATGGTTGTTTATAAATGTGAGTTGTTAAAACAAAATTTAGCAATCTTTTCTGAAAACAAAAGAAAAAAGAAGTCTTTCTTTAAATATTTTGTCTTTGTTGATGGTAGATTTTTAATCTGCTGGTTAGCATTTCATCTGAGTATCTGCAATAGATCACATCTTTCCAATGCTGAAATTGAGCACTGTAAAATCCTGAATTATAGCAGTGCGCATATTCATTGTATAGTACCCAGTTATGTCTAGCCTCATGCATAAAAACACAGCATGAAACGTCCAACTGATTTTTAATTCATCTACTTAAATACAGTACAGTTGCAATATTGTTAATGAAGTGGCTATTAGGTCACCTAAACATCTTAGGAAAAGGTTACCACTTTATTTTAAATATCCCATCAATCTTGAATTACTGTGATGTTCTAGGTAAAATTATTTTAATTCACATGATATTCATAAATATGTCAAATGTATATCTAGAGAAATATTTACGTAAAAAGAAAACCTTAAGCATGACCTATTTCCTCTCCTTCTGTAAAAGCTGCTAGTTTTAATAATACCAATGTACATGCATACTTTCTTTACATTTCAAACTGCACAGAAGGACTGGGCAATGATATGCTCTTGAGACAGTCACCTTTTTAACAACCTCCAGTTAGCTACATCATCCCTTACATTTGGCAGATTGCGACCATATGGATATGCAGACATGATTTCCTGTTCAGCCTTCATATCTTCATGCACATGGTAGGATGACATGACAGATCTATGCCATGTACAAGCCTCCATATTCCTCACTGAGATTTATGCCACCTGGTTAGATCTGCAAGAGTTGCAGAAAAAAAAAAAATAATAAAATAAAATAAAATAAAATAAAATAAAATAAAATAAAATAAAATAAAATAAAATAAAATAAAATAAAATAAAATAAAATAAAATAAACAAGAAAAAAAAAACTGTTTAGGACAGTACGTTAGAATATCCCTTGGACCACATTTTCTTCTGTTCTGAGAAACAGATACATATATTCTCCAGTGTCTTCTCTTCCTCACACCTAGATACATTTTTTCTCAAATCACATCGTAGTGACTGTTTCACATGGATTTCCAATATCTTTTAAATACGACAATGAAGATAAACATTTTTAAAAAAGTTTTGGTTTGGTTTGGTTTTCTGTGTATGCATGAAAATAGAAATAATTTCCATTTGCATCAAAGTGTAATGTTGTTATAATTAAGTGTTATGTTATGGAAGCAAGGGTGGAAGTAAGGAAAAGGGAAACAATAATATTGGCTTTACTGTTCTGCAATAATAAAAGTTCTCTAAAGACAATGTTCACAAGGGTGGATCTAAATAACCTCCAAAGTCTGTGTAGCTCATCATTAAAAAAAAAAAAAAAAATCAAAAAAAAAAACCCACTGTGTAGTCTTAAAATGAGTGATCCTCTTAATACGTCCTAACAGGAATCTGGATAACAATTTGAACATTTCAGGGAACAGGAAGAAAAATTAATGAGAGCTGGTTTGCAACCTGTGCTTTTGTTTCTTTTCTGTGGTGCTACTGCACATAAGCCTGGTCAACTTATTGTTTTATAAACCAAATTATACATAACTGTGTTAAAGATTCATTTCTGTTTTTTATATCAGTTTTGCAAGCGTTCTCTTAATTCTGGAAATTTAGTTCTGGAAGTGCTTGCATGTTTTAATGAATAACTAACTTACAGAATATTAGATGGGTGTTAAATATATACAAGCTAGAGACTTTGGGCGTGTTTGTTTTTTGTTTATTTTTTTTCTCTTTTTTTTTTTTTTCCTTTGTTTTTCCTCCTTTTTTTTTTTTTTTTTTTTTTTGCTTTCTATTTTTTCTTAATCATAAGGCAACATAAACATGGTTCCAAATCCAATCAGGTGTTACTTCCTCCCCTATCTGGATCCCTCAATACGAGTTTTGTTTGCTCAGTGATTCCTGTTTTGACGTTCTTTGAGTGCTATGACTATGCTCTTAGAGTCACCACCAAAAGCACCAACAAGCATTCTGAGTATGAAGTTACTTTCAAAGTTTACAGGCCTTAGACTTTCAACCCATTTATGTACTTTGAAAATTAAGCCCATTACTTTCTTTTTTGTCTGTTCAGCTTGATGAACAGTCACTAATATGACACAAACATTCAGGGTTTCAAGTTCTGTGATCTCAGGCATGCTTTTGAGACACTGGGCATGCTGACAGAAGATGGGATGCACCTGACCAAGTGGGGCAAGAGCATTTTGGGCAGCAAGTTGTATGGACCCATTAGCATGGCTTTAAACTAGATTCAAAGGGGTAAAGGGTTGTACCTGCAAGTGACCCAAAAGAACACCTGAATGCCAATACTTCAGAAAACAGCAGGGAAACAATTGTGAATCATCTCATAGGAATTAGGAAGGACTCTTCTGAAAATGTGACATCAATATTAGCACAGATTAAGTGCCTCTACACCAATGCATGCAGCATGGGAAACAAAGAAGAGGTACTGGAAGTCACAGTGCAATTAGAAACCTATTATATAATTGGTATCATGGAAACATGGTGGAATGAATCACACAGCTGGAAGATTGGAATGGAGGTCTACAAGCTTTATAGGAGGGATAGGCAGGGAAGGAAGGGTGGGAGGTGTTGCCCTCTATGTTAATAACTGGATAGATTGTGAAGTGTTTGCTCTAAGAAACAGCCAAGAGTAGGTTGAGAGTCTATAGGGGAAAATTAAGGACCAGACCAAAAAAGGACATCTTGTGGTTGGGGTATAATATGAGCAACCTCACCAAGGGGAACCTGTGGAGGAGGCCTTCTTGCACCATCTTGTACCAACTACAAGAAGCATCACACTCACAGGCTCTCATACTCCTGGGGGATTTCAACCACCCAGATGTTGGCTGGGAAAGACACATGGCAGAAAGTAAGCAATCCAGGAGACTTCTGGAGGCAATTGAGGACAAATTCCTGTCCAGGTATTAGACCAACCAGAGGAGAAGCACTCACTGGCTGAGTTTGTGATCTCGAGGGATACGGGCTGGGAAAAGAGGACCCTGAAATTAAGAAGAGCTGACTTCTGTCTGCTCAAAGAATTGGTGGATGAGATCCCAGGGGACGTGGTCCTCAGGGTCAGAGGTGGCAACTCTTTAAGGATATTTTCCTTGGAGCACAAGAGCTCTCTATTCCCATATGCAATAAATCAAGCAGGGGAGGTAGGAAACCTGCATGGCTGAACAAGGACAAGCTGGTCAAACTTAGACACAAGAAGGAAATGCACAGACAGTGGAAACAGGGTCATGTGCCCCAGGAAGAGTACAGAAATACTGTCTGGATATGCAGGGATGGGATCAGGAAAGCCGAGGCACTGACAGAACTAAATTGGCGATGGATGCAAAGAATAACAAGAATGGGTCCTACAGGTACCTGGGCCACAAAAGAAAGACTAGGGAGAGTGTAGAGCCTCTGACAAAGGAAGATGGAGAATAGGTAATGAGGAGAAGGCAGAGGCATTTAACAACTTCTTTGCCTCGATCCTCACTGGTGGTCAGGCTTCCAATATCTATTGTGTTCCTGAATTGCTATGCAGGGGCTGGGGGAGTAGGGTCCCTCCCCGTGTAAGCAAAGAGCATGTTTGGGACCTCCTGATGCAACTTATGAACTGCAAGTCTATGAGGCCTAATGATGCTCATCCCAGGGTCCTGAAGGAATTGACGTAGGCACCAAGCTGCTCTCCATCATATTTGAAAAATCATGGCTGGCAGTCAGGCAGAGTTGCCAGTGACTGGAAAAAGGGAAACATCTGTCCCATTTTTAAAAAGGCTAGAAAGGAAGACCTGCGGAACTACAGAGCAGTGAACCTCTCCTCTGTGCCTGGCAAGATCACGGAACAAATCCTTCTGGAGTAAATGTTAAGGCATATTCAGGACAAGGATGTGGTCCAGGATGGCCAGCATGGTTTCACCAACTGGAAATCATGCCTGACCAATCTGGAGGCCATCTATGTTGGAGTGACTGTATCAATCCACAAGGGAAGACTGACTGATGTTATCTATTTGTATCTCTGTAAGGCCTTAGACACAGCCCCACGTGACATCCTCATCTCTAAATTAGAAATGTATGGATTTGAAGGGTGGACCATCCAGTGGATAAGGAGTTGGCTTGAAGCTCACACTCAGGGAGTGGTGGTCAATTGTTCTATGTCCAGGTGGAGACCGGTGATGAGCGGTGTCCCTCAGGGGTCTGTCTTGGCACTGATTCTTTTCAATATCTTCATCAGTGACAAAAGTAATTGGATTGAGTGCACCCTCAGCAAATTTGCAGATGATAGCAAGCTAAATGATTTGGTTGATACCAAAGAAAGAAGAGATGCCATACAAAGGGACCTGGACAAGCCTGAGAAATGGGTCCACGTGAACCTAATGAAGTTGAACAAGTCCAAGTGCATGGTGCTGCACCTGGGTTGGAGAAATCCCAAACATGAGTACAGACTGAGAGAAGATGTCATTGAGAGCAGCCTTGCTGTGAGAGACTTTGGGGTTGTGGTGGGCAAAAGGCTTGGCACGAGTCAGCAGCGCGTGCTTGCAGCCCCAAAGACCAACTACATCCCGGGCTGCATCAACAGAAGTGTGACCATCAGGTCAAGGAAGGTGATTGTACCCCTTTACTCTGCCCTCATCAGGCCCCACCTGGAGTCTCACAGAGGGTTCTTTGAAAAAAGACGGAGAAGGACTCTTTACTCAGGTAGATAATGATAGGCCAAGGGGGAATGGTCTTAAAGAGGATAGATTTAGACTTGACATTAGGAGGAAAATCTTCACGGGAAGGGTAGTGAGGCACTGGAACAGGTTGCCAAGAGAAGTTGCGGATGCACCATTCCTGGAGGTGTTCAAGGCCAGGCTGGATGGGGCCTTGGCCAGCCTGATCCTGTGGGTGACATCCCTGCCTATGGCTGTGGGGGTGGAGTTAGATAGTCTTTAAGGGCTCTTCCAACTGTGATCGTGTTCTATGAAAAAATAGCATTAAGTTGCAAGCATAAAACAGATAACTATGGTTCTTGACCTAGCCTTATTTTTGCCCTCTTTCAGTGTATAAGACTAGATATTATGATGTTCTGAACAGTTCAAAAGTTTAGATAATTATGTTGGGTTTACATGGCAATGATGGGGGAGAGGGACTGCAGGGATGACCTCTGTGAGCAGAGCCCTGCAGCTGCCCCATGTCTGATCAGAGCCAGCTCCAGTCAGCTCCAAAAGGAAACTCCTGCTGGCCATAACCAAGCCAGTGATCAATGCTGCTGGTTGGGCCTCTGGGAGAGCAAACTGAAGAAGGGGAAACAAACAAACAAACAAACAAACAAACAAACAAAAACCTCACAGCTGAGAGAGAGAACTCAGAAAATATGTGAGAACCAACGCTGCAGACACTGAGGTCAGTGCGGAGGTAGGAAAGGAAGTGCTCCAGGCACGCAGTAGCAATAGGCTATAGGTATTTTTGCAGAATAACATTCTTTTGAAACAGACCAGTATAAAATAAGGTAAAACAAAACTTCCTCCAAAATGCCAACTTTCATTATAATTTCATGTGGTGATTTTTGAATAATCTATTTGATTCTTCATTTCTACTGCTTTGACAATTTTGTCATATGAACAGAAACTTTGGAGTTAACTGATTGTGGTGGGGCAATCTCAGTGAAAGAGATCAAAATGAAGAAGTCATTAAGATTTTAACAAGTCTCTAAAAAGTCATTAAGGTTATAGAGAATACAATCAGGGAAAGCAATAATTTAAATTCTATAGTGATTTTTCATTGTAAGATCATCTTTAGTTGTTTATAAATTTAATTATAAATTATAATTATAATTTAATTTTAGTTTTGTCAGCTGGGACTGAAATTTTTATTCTGATTGTCCTTCTAAAGCAGAAGTAAACTAAAAATAAAAAAGGAAATTAGAAAGTTTTACCCGTGAAATGCTCTAGCTATTTCTGAGAATTAGCTAACCTTTATTTGTAGTATATTGCAACAGTTTTTACAACCACTTTGGTGAGAATGTCTTTCATGTACTACGTGAAATTTAGTGGAAATATTTTGTTTCAGGTATCTACTTTTGCTGTTCTAACAGAAGGTTGCCTACATTTAGCAAAGAGATATGTTGTATTCAGTGATCTTCGTGGGTCCCTTCCAACTCAGGATATTTTATGATTCTATAATTCTATGAACATTTTAGTTTTCATGTATGTGATAGATTTACATGTATGTTAAAATTTGCCATCTAAATTCTCTATAGGCTCTGGCTACAAAATGAGCATCTTAGAGCTTTTCCATGCTGGCTGGTAGTGGATTAAACCAAGTCTCAGCCTGGGACTTAAAGGGTAGGTGAGATTTTTTATTTATTTATTTATTTTTCTCTGTATATACACAGCAACAGTTTAGGGGGGGTATTTTTCTTTTATTTCATTGCTCCCATATTGGTATTTAGACAGTGTGAAAGAGAGAGAGGAATGTTCCCTCCTTGGCTTGACAATAGTGTTGGGATTGGAGAGACAGATGAAGAGGAAGGAACAATATGGGAGGAGGAAGGAATGGAAGAGGAAGAGGAAGAGGAAGAGGAAGAGGAAGAGGAAGAGGAAGAGGAAGAGGAAGAGGAAGAGGAAGAGGAAGAGGAAGAGGAAGAGGAGAGCATCTGGGGGAGTGGCATGTGAGGAGAAAGGGCAGAAGTAAACAAGGAGAATAGAATAGAATTGTAATGGAGGAAATGGGACCTGAGATTTTAGAATTTAAGAAATAGGCATGAAGGCAAGGAGAATATTTAAGATAATGCAAGGAGATGGAAAAGACAGGAGGACAGACAGAGATAGGGTACTAAATGCTTCTTCAGTAAAAGTGTTTATTTCCTGAAGCCTACTGTCAAGCTAATAGTTTCCATCCCTTTTGCAAGCCTGTAGTAAAATCTTTCATTGTTTAACAAAGAAACAAGCAAAACAAAGAAATAAGTTGTTAAAAAAAAAAAAAAAAAAAAAAAAAAGTTTCCTCAGCCATTTATTATCAACCAAACTGTGACCATACATAATGCCACTACTTAGGAAACTTGTTGTCTGTGGCACTAGGTTTTTAGGAGGAAAAAATGACACAATGGCCAAAATTTTGAATTAAACTACTTTAGTTGTAGACTCGGTCTCCTTTTTTTAAAGGACTGTTTTATTCCATTAAGAATTATTTACTGATTTACATTATCATAAAAACTTTCTAGAAATGAGTGAATATGGATATAGATCATTAAGAAGCAGTATTTGGTTTTAAACCTTGTGTTTACACATTAAAATCACCTAGCTTCCTGTGACTAGCAGTATCTACTGTCACCCAACTTACTCGTTTACTTTGGGACTGAGAACTTATTTATACTTTCCTATGCTAGATTGACAATTTATTTAACATTGCTTTTAAGTACTGAATTAAACATTGCTATTTGTGCATATTACCTACTTAAAAATGAGGATTACTTATGAGACTGCATAAATATTTATCCAATTACATACTATTTAAATATGTTTCATATTACTTGGGATGATTTCTGAAAATATCAAAAACAACAAAAACTCTTCTGTTTCTCCACAAAATGAAGACACATATTAAAAAAGGTATTAGTATTTCACCTGAAACTACATCATCTATAACTGAAGTTAACAATCTTTCTCTTATATATCTGAGAGGCAGGCTCTGGCCTTTCTATAGACTCTTATATTTTATGTACCTGGAAAGAAAGCCTGGAACTGCTTTCTTTATCTCTGTCTCTTTCCATATGTTCAGTATGTATGTTGGAAATTTCAAAATAATCACAATGACATTCTGGACTAAGACAATGAAAATTCATTCCATTTATGACATTTTTACAACGTTACAGGAAAATATTCCGGAGTCTTTATGCACTTACAAAGCTGCTGCAAGCCAACAAAGCATACAGGCAGAGATCAAGAGATGTTACTTTGGCAGTAATCCAACAGGAGAGTCTCAAGAATACCACGCTACTACAAGCTGGGATTTTTTAGGTCTTTCCAGTTAGCTCCAGACATATTAACCTATTCTCTTCTGAGGTTCTTTAGTTTGCTTGGTTTTGGCCTGGAGCAAACTTTTCTACACATACTGCAGAACCCATCCTTGAAATTATCACTGAGAAATCACAAGACAATTAAGAAGCAATCTCTGTAAAAGGAAAAAAAAAAAAAAAAAGAAAAGAAAAGAAAAGAAAGGAAAAAAAAAAAACAAACAATGATGGTGATTGCAGTATGTTTCCAGACACTTGACTCATCTCATGCCTCTGATTTGCCTGTAGCTTTTAGTTTGATGTAATACTGTGGCAGGGGGAGATGGGGGGGTGGGGGTGGGGAAATACATTAAGCACATTTATATTGACTCAGAGGTTGAAAATGGGCAAACACTGACAGGAAGTTTAAGTTAATGAAACTTGTTTAGCAGAATAGTAGAGCAGACTGTCTAATTCAATCTTATTGTGCGTAAGAGAGTCATTCAAAATGCAGAAGGTGCCTACAGGATACAAAAACACAAACTTTTTTGCTATAAGCATGTATTTATTCTAAAATAATAAAATAACAATAAAATACTAATATACTCTCTGTATTTTGCTGCACAGAAAAATAAATAAATATATATATATACATACATACATACGAATATATATATACCTTTCCAGGTTAATTTCATTGCCTCTTTTTTATTTGTTACTGATGTAATTTTAAACTATTGCATTTACAGAGGTAAGTAAGAGTATACATGGAACTGTGAAGTAAATCTAAGGCTGTTTAAGACAAAAGAGAAATTGAATAGGATGGGATACAAGCTTTGTGGAAAGAAAAGGTTTTGTTTCTGATTCTGCTGAACACAGTTCTTCTGTAAGTAGTTTTGAGATCTATTTTTATATCTTTCAGTCCTGGGACTTATTCTGACAGTAGTAATATGGTTTTGATAAATCAAGCTTCTATGTTGAAAACTACACTGTAAATGTTAAATAAGAATCTGAATATCCACTGGTTAAATAAAAATGGTGATACTTCATCTGCAGATGATTCATTTCAACAGTGATTTTAACAAGAATGTTATGGCTTATCAAAGTCCTAAATACTTGGTGCTTCCAAACTACTTTGCTTGCATCCCAATGGCTCCATGGAGTCAGTGTTGTAGGGTTGTCATCACACACCATTTCCATACAACTGAAGAGAATACTCAGCTGAAAGAAGAAAAACATCTCCACACCCTATTCACTTTGTTTTGTGGTTGATATATCAACTTCCTATTTTTAACATCGTGTTCTCCTCCATCAAGACAGTGTCTTGTCCAGAAAAAGACTGACAGTATCTGGTATGTACCTACTGGCCAGCCAGAGTGTCAGGTACTTATTTCAAAGGCTTTATCTAAATAAAAAAACTGCCACAGAGTAACTCACAGATTTGTCATGTAGCTACCTAAGAGGTTACTGTCTTATTTCCTTGACTTCTATGAAAGCTATTTGTTTATTCTTGCATTAGTCTTTTGGAATATATTCTGTAGGAAATCCAGGACCCATTGCAGGCACTTGTGGTCACTGCCAGATAACAGTGTGACAGTGCAAAAACTTGTGTATCTAGTGTCTCATTTCAGTAGCTGTCAAATTAGAACGCTCAGTTAATTAGTTTGGGTATAAAATGAGTAGATCTTTCGGAAATTGATTAATTTGAAGTTTAAGAAATTGTGGGTTAAGTATTTACACATAGCAAAAATGAACCAGGTGTTCAAGAGCAATTACCATAACATAAACACTTCAAAAATAATTAAATGCAAGGAAATCTTAACAAGGATAGTAAATCTTTATCAGTTTTATCAAGAACTGAAGATAATTTCCTTTCTGTCTTATTGTGAAAATAAACATTTTCCACAGACTGTACCAAATGACTTTGTTTTAGCCTACTAAAACAGGCCTGCAGTCTCTGGCTTATTTTCAGAAAGAAAAGTATTTTCTCCATATTTATTCCAGGAATCCAGGCTTAAAAATACCTTCCTCTGGCATGTACTTAGCTGTAACTATGACCAGAGAAAGTAAGCCTACAGATTTTATTTATTTATTTGTTTATTTATTTATTTATTTATGGCATACATTATTTGTACTGCTTTTTCAGTTGATGAATAAAGTACTAAACAATTTTCACAAACATCTATTCAGAAGTAAAGAATCTCATTTCTTATATTCTGTTCAATGATATCTGACAGTGCAAGGAATGATTACATAAAGCTGCCGGCAATAATCTTTCACACTGTCATTTTAAAATGTAGAAAGTCTAGAAAGGATTGTGGCTCAGTATTATTGCCCCCCTTGTCCCTCCTCCCACTGTCCTCTACTAAAAAAAAAAAAAAAAAAAAAAAAAAAAAAGATAGTACTACTAAAACTTTAATTCTAAGGATCATTAAGCTACCATAGTAGAAGATTTACTTTAACTTTGCCTCACAGGTTGGATTTTGAATTACAGAATAGAATCATACAGTATCTTGAGTTGGAAGGGACCCATGAGGGTCATCAAGTCCAACTCCTGGCACCACACAGGTCTACCCAAAAATTCAGACCATATGACTAAGCATAGTCCAAACTCTTCTTAAACTCTGACAGGCTTGGTGCTGTGACTACATCCCTGGGAGCCTGTTGCAGTGTGTGACCATCCTCTTGGCAAAGAACCTTTTCCTGATATCAAGACTGAACCTCCACTGTCATAGCTTGACTCCATTCCCTAGAGTCCTATCACTAGTCATGAAAGTGAATAGGTTGGTGCCTGCCCCTCCATTTCCCCTTGTGAGAAAGCTGTAGACCATGATGAAGTCTCCCATCAGCCTCCTCTTTTCCAGGCTGAACAAGCCAACTGACCTCAGCTGCACCTCGTACATGTTCCCCTCTAGGCCATTCACCATCTTAGTAGCCCTTCTCAGCACACTCTCCAACAGTTTTACACCCTATTTGTACTGTGGTGCCCAGAACTGCACACATTACTCAAGGTGAGGCCACACTATCACAGAGTAGAGCGGGACAATCCCTTCCCTTGACTGATTAGCAAGGACGTGCTTGATGCATCCCAGGATATGGTTGGGCCTCCTGGCTGCTCGGACACACTGCTGGCTCATATTCAACTTGATATCAACTGCAACCCCCAGACCCCTTTCTGAGGGGCTGCTCTCCAGCACCTCACCCCCCAGTCTGTACATATAGCCAGGGTTGCCCCTTCCCAGGTGTAGGACCCAGCACCTGTTCTCATTAAACTTCACGTCAT
>NC_045593.1:42642385-42707385 GCF_009819795.1 Aythya fuligula | reverse complement strand
AACAATCACTGGTAGGTAGAAAGAATTCTTCCAACATTAAAGATGTCTTTCAAATTTTCATTATTTTCTTCTGTTTCTTGTTGCAACCACCTGTTCAAATTACTTCTCTCTAGAAGCTTACAGTTTGTGGCATCTATTGGAAACTGATTATGGTTCTCTGGTGTGGAGAGGCTATGTTTAGGCATACCTCTCTGTTTAAGGCAACTGCTGTCAATTGCCCCTGAATTAACTGCCTTGGGGTTTTTAACTGCACTGTTAGGGGCTGAAAAAATCTTTAATTGTTGAGAAGAACTGGAAATGAAGATAGGTAATGCTAATAGAGGGTAGTGGAGTTGCTTGCCTGTGGTCCTGCAGCAGAACTAGGAGATGAATTAATGAAGGGATTTCCTCTTCCTGCCCTTCTACCACAAAGAGCAAGATAAAAGCATATCAGCACACCCTATAAAAAATGTGACAGTGTCTACTGGTTGTTTGTTAACAAGATGTTTTTTATTGCAGGGATATGGTTCAGAAAAGGCACACCTCAGCTGTGTTATGAGCCTAGATGATCAGATGTATCCTTAAATTTGTGCTTAGCAACAAAAAGAGTTGGTCAGATTTTATAAAAGATTTTGTGCTTGTGCCACTTTGAGCACAAGTGAGACATGCTCTGCTTCTTTCTTACTTTTCACTGGGCTGACAGTGCACCTTATGGTAATAAATACTGAACTAATTTTCCTTTGTTAGAAGCTGTTCAACTGAAGTAGCAGAATGCAAGCACAAGACCCATACTTTTAAAATCAATAAAACCAGAAATAGCACTTTCTCAGTCACTCAGATTAAGGACTGCAGGAATGGCAAACTAAGAGAAAAAGAGTGTGACCTGTGAAAAATGATCTAGTTTGCTGAACTTATTTCTTATGGTAAAAACAAATATATTAATGATATCCCCCACATAGTGTGGAAAACTCCGTTATGACGTGTCTGAATGGATAAGATGCAACGGAAAATGACCCTACTAAAGACAGATGGGGAAAAGAGGTAAATTGGTAAGATTTAGGAACATAAACCAGGCCTTTCAGCCCCTGTACTTGCTGCTGTTGCTTTCTCCTTCCATTATGATCCACACTAATGTGGCAGCTGCACAATTGTTCATTTCAAAACCAAAAATGCATTTTTAGCTTTTCATTCTAACAATGAGGTGCAATACTAACAATTTCTATATTCCTTTCAATCATACCTATTTTATAGTAGCATGTGTTCAGAAATTGTACTGCTGAGGTCGAACATTTTCATAGGAAATCTATGCGTGATTCAGTTTAACTACTTCAGAAATGGGTACTGGTTTCTGTCTATATCACTAAGTTCCTTCAGAGTGCCTAATAGCAGTTATTTATTCATTGCAGTCAGGCTTGTCTGTCATAGACCCAGCTGTGCCAAATTAGCTCTTACAACTTTGCAAATGCTATTTTAAAGAGTATTTCCTGATGCTATTAAGATTTTTTTCTTTATGCAACTTTCCAGCTAGGCACAGAGATACAAATGTGAAAAGATCTGGTGATTATTCTCATAAAAATAAAAAAGTATACATAAAAATCTGATTTTAAAACTGACATGACTACTTACATATTTTTCATACGGTATGTGATAAAGTCTTTATGATTCTTGACACTGTATCACAAGATCAAAGAAACTTTGATTGTGAACTTTTTTTTTTTTTTTTTTTTACGTTGTTTCTTAGTTTACTTTATAATAGCATAAAATTAATTTCAAGTTGACTTATTTGCTGATTCCAGTTGTTGCAGACTTGGGTGCATGGTCTAAATGGTGGACTATGATACGAGTATCATGGTGGCATGGTCTAAATGGTGGACTATGATACGAATACAAGTATTCCCAGGATCTTTGGAAATATATGATTTAAAGGTGGTCTAAGAGTAAAATGAAGTTGCTTGAAACATATTTCATGTCCTGGCTGTATCAGATTGAGACACTACTCAGATTATGTCAGAAGAAGTATTTTGCAAGATGAGTAAAGATTTTCGTTAAGGTACATATTTAGTGGCCTAACATGTCACCCAGCTAGTACTATTCCTAATTTAAGTTCTGGTATCACTTAATTGTTTTCCTAGTATAGGGCTTTTCTCTTTTACCCTCTGGAAGAAGGGCATACCAGCATCCCAGTTTTCCACAGGGGAAAAAAATAAATAAATAAATAAATAAATAAATATATATATATATATATATATTAGTGGTGCCATGACTAGTTTTCCTATATTCAACTAATCTACTTCTATTGGCTTAACAGAAATTGTGAGTTTGTTTGAACTAATGACCAGAAAGGGAAAAGAAAGCATTCTTTGTGTCTGGTTACATTTACAGGAGGCAGGTGCATCTCACTGGCAGCGGTACCTGAAGTGTGTGTTTGATAGCACTATTGCTCTGTGCTATGCAGTGCAGTGCTCACCATGCCTGTGTCTGACCTAAGGCGTGAAAGCTCCAAGTACTTAAGTAACAGAGGGTAGTACTGAATAATCCTGTGCCTGCAGATGGCAATGCTTTTGTTAACTTCTCTGGGCTGAGATTTGATACCGTTGTTTGATAGCCTTCTCTAATTGTTTCTTCCTCAATTAGAGACTCTTAGAAATGTAGCAAAAGTGTCTTCTTTTTTTTTTTTTTTTTTTTTTTTTTTTTTTTTTTTTTTAATGTTCACTCTTGTAGCCAAATTGGTGGTTTAACTGAGCTTAGATAAAGTCCAAACCTTTGGCCATTAGTATTTGGGGAACTTATTAATGTTTACAAATATCTTAAGTGTGGGAGACAGAGGGATTTGGTCAACCTCTTTTCAGCGGTTTGTGGGGCAGGACAAGTGGCAATGGCCACAAAATGGAGTACTGGAAGTTCCATACCAACATGTGAAAGAACTTCTTCATGGTGAGGGTGATGGAACACTGGAACAGGCTGCCCAGGGAGGTTGTGGAGTCTCCTTCTCTGGAGATATTCAAGGCCCATCTGGACACCTACCTGGGCAACCTGCTCTAGAGAACCTGCTTTAGCAGGGGGGTTGGACCAAATGATCTCTTGAGGTCCCTTCCAACCCCTACAATTCTGTGATTCTGTGACATGAATACAGGCTTTAACTTTTCCTTTCAGCTTTGTGGATAGATTCTGGGCTTTGCCATGTTTCTGCAAAAGGCATGCAAGAATGTGACCTGAGCACACAACTGGGAGTACCCTTCATAATGAATCAAGCCTTGATTTCAGTAGCTGTTTTTTGTATATTGTGATATCATGCTGAGTTGGTAGGTTGTGGAAATATGGAGTGCAGCTGTTCAAAATAATTACAGGGCAAATAATTTTCCTCTCTGTATTGTTAGTTAGAAATCTTTTTACTCACTCTAGATGCTTATGTGTGATTTCTTATGACTTGTTAGCAGTGCATGCTAGCAGCCCAGAAGGCCAACTGCATTCTGGGCTGCATCAAAAGAGGAGTGGACAGCAGGTCAAGGGAGGTGGTTGTCCCCCTCTACTCTGCCCTTGTGAGTCCCCATCTGGAGTGCTGGCCATAGGTTTGGGGCCCCTGGCAAAGGTATGATGTGGACCTGTTGGGATGAGTCCAGAGGAGGGCTGTAAAGATGATCAGTGAGCTGGAGCACCTGTCCTATGAAGAAAGGCTGAGAGAGCTGGGCATGTTCAGCCTGCAGAAGAGAAGGCTCCGGAGAGACCTCATTGTGACCTTTCAATACCTAAAGGGGTCTTATAAGAAAGATGAAGAAGGACTCTTTACTTGGGTTCATAATGATAGGACAAGGGGAATGGTCTTAAACTAAAAGAGGGTAGATTTAGACTAGACATTAGGAGGAAATTCGTCACTGTAAAGGCCGCGAGGCACTGGCACAGGTTGCCCAAATAAGTTTTAGATGCCCCATCCCTGGAAGTGTTCCAGTCTAGTTTGGATGGAGCCTTGGCCAACATGGTTTAGTGGGTAGCATCCCTGCCTATAGAAGGGGGGTTAGAGTTAGATGATCTTTAAGATCCTTTCCAGCCCAAACTGTTCTATAATTCTATGATCCAATAGCTTGTGACCAAAACCAAGAATCTTAGGGATGCTGATCACCATTTAACAACCTTTTGGATTTGTTTCTGGTTTATTTTTGTTTGCTGCCATGCATCCAACACACACCATCAAGTGGTGATGTGCAACATCCTTTTCTTAAATTAAAAAAAAATCATTTCATAATTATGAAGTAGCTGTTCCTTTTCTCGTTCCTTTTTGTGGCTTCAAATGCAACCAAAGAACTTGCACTCTTGAATTACCTCCAGGGTCAAATGCATAATGTAACAGCTTACCTCCTGTTTGATTTCCAAACCCTGACCCTCTGGGGGTATATCTTTATTGTTTCATTGTTTCCTTGTAGCACTACAAGCTAACAGATCAATTCATCTTTCAAAGCATCCTATCACCTATCAATATGAAATTCTAGCAGTTACTAAAGTGGGATGGCTACAAAGCATCTGAAAAACATTCCCCATTGATTGGCTCATTGCTCCAGAGTATGATGAACTTGTTTAAGAAAAATTGATCTGGCAAATTGATTTTTTTTTTTTTATTTTCTTTTTTTTAAATCAAGAAATCATATGAAAGTAATTTAAGTAACAATATTTTTTTACCCGGAAGTATAGTATACTAGTATATATAGTATATAATACTATATATATATATATACTTGGGATGTGTGTACATGAAGTTAAAAGAAAAAAAAAAAAAAAAAAAAAGAAGAGGGGATTTATATGGAAGAATTTGGAGTTATTCGTCTAAGATTTATGGGTTGCTTTGCAAGTTCTTCCAAAAACTTTTTATTGTTGAAATCTTTTTTCTTTGTTTGATTGTTTTCACTTGTTTCTTTCATTTAGAAAGTGTGTATTAAAAAGTGAAGTTCCAATATTTAATAAATGAATGCATTTTCCTGGATACCCCAGGTCATGGGGATATGAGCTGCATCCCTATTTGTTGTACCAATAGTCTAAGATGAGATCTGATTTTTTAAAATCAGTTGCTTGTACTGTAGATGATGAAGAAGATGATTAGTTGGTTAAGTTGGTAAGTTATAATTTCAGCTCTGCTGCTATGTCAGTACTCTTGCTTCTTTCTTTTTATTATGGTAGATGCTAAATGCTCCCAGTGCAGCCCACATTGCAATCCTTTGAATGGCAGTTCTGTTGAGGTTATTATTCACACTTAGGGCATGCAGATGATCAGAGGCAGTTAGAAATCAGTTTCTCACAGACTCACTTTTCCACTGCAGACTTAAAAATTGTGCGAGAGTGATATAGATAAAAACTCAGAAATTTTGTTCTTACTCAGAAAAATAATGTATGTTTATATTAGGAATTTTCCACAAACTTCTGGATTCTATAAACACATCCTAAAAAGTGGATGCTCAGGGATTAGCCTCATGAACAAAACCCAACCCCAGAGCAGTGGTTTTCAAATGGTTTTCAAATACGCTAGAGTTTACTAAGAATTTGTGAATTTGTGGGCATTTTTGTTCCTGCTACTTCAATTTCTGTCTTCAGTCCTCATTTGTTTCAGCACTTTTCACTTTTGATGTTCAGATTCTGCTAAGACTTTCCCAGGAATTACTGAAAGCTTGTAGGAATATCCAGAACTGCTGTGGAAAATCTCTTTCCAAGTATTTTTGCTTCAAAAATATTGTACTCAATAGGTTACACGTATTGAATATTGAGTATCCATGAATATATTGAAGTACAGTGGATAAGACAATAGCACCAAACTACATACACAACTTCAAGTTGTCAGTTTTTTATTAAAACAGAGGCCTCCTTTTTCAAGTATTTCCCAGATAGCATGTGGACTCTTTTCAATGCAAGGCTCTGCTTTCAGCAAAATTGTTAATTATAGATCATAATAAGCTGTTAGGAGCAAAACACACACATAATTTGAAAGTGAAATGAGGCACAGTACATAGATAAAGCAATTGTTTATTTAAGAGGTGATTAGCAACAGCAAAACAAGCAAGCTGATACTTGAACCTGAAATAAATTATACTCATTTGGAATTGTTAAACTATTTGCTTATTTGTGTATTGCAACGTAATGCAAAGGTAAATGCATAATGATGTGAGTTTTCTCTCCTATGTTCTGAGACACTCGGTAGATATACACTGTGTCTGAACTACCATTGTATTAAAAGAAAAGTCCATCAAAAGGGGAAGAAAAGAAAGAGAAGTGCCTCAGTTTCACAGAGGAAAGCAATTGAGGTTTAAATTGTTCTATACTATGGTAGACTATTGCCTTTAAAAGGCATTATAATCACTGAATGAACAAAACAGTTTGCCTTGGGTAATTATGCTTTTCAGTTTCTTTCACTTTAAAGTTTATTTCCTTAGACGGTATGTGGCATGCTTGTTTGCCATGTCAGAGTGTTAATCTCAGTGCAAAACACTGTGATTTTCTGCAAGGATAAATGAGCCCAGAAACATTCTGAGTTCAGATCAAACTGAATGCCATGATGGTAATCCAATCTAATTTTACATTTAAATCAGTACTTAACTGGGTGTTTAATCTGGCTCTCATGGAACTGCAATTGCATTTGAAATGCAAAACTTCGCTTATACACGATTGGGATAGTTATTTTATAAAGTTATATGACAGGTAGACATTAAGTACACAAGTAGAACGGCACAAATCAGAGCTATGTGAATGATTTGATAAAATAATTCAGACTGATACACACAGAGGTTTCTCCTCTTTACAAAAAGTAGAGTACAGTCAATTCTTAAATTTTTTGAATGCATTGTGATTGTAAGAAGCTTATGTGTGAAAATGCCACTGAATCCTTAAAATAAAAAAGAAAATATAAAAAGACACTGTGGAAAATAACCTTTATGTGACCTTAATTCTTCCCTAATAGCTGGTTTATTCCTCATGATGGCTATCTACTCCTTTCCTGCCTGTCTTTCAGCATCTTTGCAGGCACATATGACCTGGAGATTTTCTTCTTTCCCCTAAATTTTGAAAGTGAAGTGAAAGCAATACCTGCACTCCCCAACCTCTCCCAATTCTCCCCCCTCCCCACTTCCCCTGCTTTGTCTGCATGACAATACTTAAGTTTTAAAAGGAAGGTGCTGGCATTGAGTATCCACTCATTAAGTATTCTACAAAAATGACTGTAACCTGAAACACTTTGACAAAAAAGCTACATCTTTGCTGTCTTAGGGAGGCCAGGTTTATAAGCATGCTATGCCTGATCCTGGTGTGTTAGCAGTTAGGTGATATTCTTCCTTATATTGAAAAAAACAGAATGAGTTTAAGCTGTTCATAAATCCTACCCAACTCCTGTAAGTTTTTTGTTTGGCCCTCAGGTGGCACTAACAAGGGAAAATGTAGTGTGTTGTGGTTAACTGCATTAGCCAGATAGAGAAAAGCAAATAAAGCAGGTATCAGCAGATAGCTAGAGAATTACTGATTATATATACCTCAGAGGAAGGTAAAAAGGAACTGGGATATAAGTTACTGTATGAGTAATAGACAGCTACGTCAACTTAACTTTTTTTTAAGAAAATATTTTTACCAGTATTGATCAGTATTAGATTTTTGTACTGGGAAAAAGCTAAGGAAGATGAAAAACCAACCAACCAACCAACCAAAACACACACACACACACACACACACACACACAAAAGTGAGACTTAATTTGTCATGAAAATGTGGTGTTGAAAATATTTTCCATGAGTTGAATAAATAAACTCTAGCTGTAGAATGCTAACTGATAAAGGTGATAGAAGTAGTTGAATAGGTCACTAAAAAACCTAAAATAACATAAAAGGGAAGCTGGAAAAGGTACTATATATGTGCATATGTGTGTTTATTTTACCTGCTAGTTTGCCAAGTATCATGGTAGCTAAATTTTTCTTTACAGACCTAAGATTCAAAATTTTTGCAGATACTGAATTTTGGTTAAAAAAAAGTGTTTACCCAGAATAAACAAAGTCTTACTTCAGAATCTCACTGTATAGATTGTAAGGACATAGGTATCTAAGAATTTGCTTACAGAATCACAAAACTGTGAATAATCAGTTGAATCTGGGCAGATACTTCTTTTGATGCCAAGCAGCATTGATGCACAAAATATTTGGAACTGATATCTTTCAAGGTGTCTGCTGACAGAAGAGTGTTATTGTTACAGAAATATAAAGGTTGTTCTCTGTTGTTAGTCGTTCATTGCGCTGTTTCAAAAATTCCCGGTGTTATTGTAGAGTATCAGAACATTAACACTTATCTCATTTTGTCTTTGCTGTAATAAGCCTGGAATTAGAACAAGTCTCAACTTGTTCTTATGCTTTGTTTTTATTTCAGTTCTGTGATCTGTTGTCATTTTGGCACTAATTTGGAGGGGAAAAAAAAGGCAAAGAAAGCATCTTACACAGTGAGAGAATCCATTGTTGATGAGAACCTGTTTCAGTCGAAATCTGAAGGTACTGCAATATCTGGACAGATGAGAGCTGAGCAATACCTGATCTAGACAGGTTGAATAGCTGGGCAATCACCAACTGTATGAAGTTTAACAAGAGCAAGTGTCAAGTCCTGCACCTGGGAAGGGGCAACCCTGGCTATACGTACAGATTGGGTGAAGAGAGGGATCTGGGGGGTTGTATCTGGGGGATAGCAAGCTGAATATGAGCCAGCAGTGTGCCCTGGCAGCCAGGAGGGCCAACTGTATCCTGGGGTGCATCAAGCACGGCATTGCTAGCCAGTTGAGGGAAGTGATTGTTCCACTCTAATCTGCACTGTGCAGACTCACCTTGAGTACTTCATGCAGTCCTGGGCACCACAGTACAAAAAGAATGTGAAACTATTTAAGAGTGTCCAGAGAAGGGCTACAAAGATGGTGAAGGGCCTAGAGGAGAAGACATATGAGGAGCAGCTGAGGTCATTTGGCATGTTCAGCCTGGAAAAGGTGAGACCCACCTCAGCCAGGCTGAGGTGAGACCTCATCGTGACCTACAGCTTCTTCACAACGGGGAGTGGAGGAGCAGATGCTGATCTATGCTCTTTAGTGACCAGCAATAGGACCCAACGAATGGAGTCAAGCTGCGACAGGGGAGGTTCAGGTTGGCTATCAGGAAGAGGGTCTTCACTGAGAGGGTGACTGTGCACTGGAACAAGGTTCCCAGGGATGTATTCGTGGCACCAAGCCTGTCAGAGTTTAAGAAGAGTTTGGACTATGCTCTTAGTTGTATGTTCTGAATTTTTGGGTAGATCTTTGTGGAGCCAGGAGTTGGACTCAGTGACCTTTCTGGTTCCCTTCCAAATTCTATGATTCTACGATTCTGTGATCTCATGTTGGTCCTTGGAAAATTTCCAGTTAAATTTAGTTGAAATTTGAATAAAATTTGTACTGATAGGTGCTGTTATGCTTCCTTATCAGTATTAGTAATTGTGGAAATGCTTTGTAATAGTTGTAAATGTGGCATATATCAGATGGAATGACAGGCAAGCAACTGCAGGCCTTTTAAATACTATATTTAAGGTACTCTGATGTTTTCTGTTTATCTATTCTGCCTGTGTCCTTTCCTCACTTGCGCTTAACAAGCTCCTTAATATTCAGCTTTCAGGGTCTTATAGGGTTCACCTGAGACAATAAAATCACTATAACAGACCTACCAAAGTATCCTGTGGTTTCTGACCATTTATCTACTGACCTTTTGTTCCTGATAAACAATGTATGCCTGTCCAAATTCCCTGTCTCTGTGGCTGTTTCTCTCTCCCAGGACAGTTGTATAAAGACATAACAACTCATCTTCATTAGAACTCTGGCTCATAATGCAATTAATTGTATGAGGAACTGAAACACAGTCCTTGAGCAGAGTGTCTTTAAAGCATGTCCCAGCATGTGCTGAATGCTGTACTAAATGATTCACAGGACTGTATTTTCACATACATTTGAGGGTCTGTTGCAGATACAGAGTGATCTGGATGCACACAGTTTCCATTGCTGGTTTTGAAGAGAGTGAAATTTCACTAAGTAAGGGACTAAAGCCTAAATTAAACGATGATGATGATGATTTTAACCTTATACTTTTTTTTTTTTTCTTCTTCTTTCTTTCCATCATCATTGCCATTCTGGTACTTTCTGAGCAATCAGAACTACCAAAATATATTTTAATTAAACAATTATAAGATTATTTTTTGTGGTATCCATGACTGGATTTGAATTCATGTTTCTGAGGTGAAAAGCCAGTTCAGAAATTCAACCTCTTTTCATAGTAAAATTTAGCTTATTCTGTTTGTCTGTGGATGAAGTCAAATTCTCCAAGTATTTTTCTTAAATTGAACTATAACCCGTTGCACCCTTACACAGATATGATTTCTCCTATTGTCAGGAAGATTCAAAAAAAATAAGGAAAAAAAGGAAAAAAGTAGAGATTCAAAAGACGTTTCTCTGTGATGGTATTGAAAGGGCAGTTTACCCTAAAAGAAATGTGTGGAATCAAGGTGGTACTGTGTTTTAAACAAACAGCAACCAAGGGAACTTACAGGTTTTCAGGCTGCTGTAGGTCTCTGGTTGAGAAAATATTGCAGAAATACATCAGGGAGGAGACACTGCATAAAACAGAACTGAAGTTTTTGTACCATTTCTTTAACTTCTTTGCTTTAGTATCAAATGCTTACTTCACAGGTAAAAAATGTATGGTTCCTTTTATACTGAATGCTAAACTGCTGTACTTAGGATAAGTTTTACCAAGTATTTTTCATCCTTGCTCCCACAGCCTTTATAATTATTTCCTTTTCATGCTCATTTGACTAAGTGAGCTTGAACTTACATAACATAAGACTAGCATATGTTTAACCTGTCTGTGAGAGTAATGTAGGTGGACAGATATACTCTCTAAATGGATTTTGTTGGGGATTTTCAAAGTAGAATGTGGGAATTGGAGGCTCAAAAATTTTGTTGTTATTTAGCTGGAGCTGGACACTTAGTTCCCATGGAAGTCCCATCTAAGTGCAATTGAATTTTAAATTATGGATACTTATTAATACTCTTTTAAATGATATATTTTGTAGAAATATAAAATACCCTTACAGTTTTGCTGATCCTGCTGCTCATACTTATTGTCAATTATTTAGTTTTCATCTTTTCACTACTCTGTTTTATTTTTACGAAATGTTCAGTATTCATTACAAAAATGTGAGCAGTAAGAACACCTGGGAATCTGAATTTTATACATCCTTCTCCAGATTGAGAGAAGCGTGAAGATAGGCAGTGAACATAAATATAAACTTTGTCACTGACGAGGACCTATTACCACTGTGCACTCTGAGCAACCTAAAAATGATTCAGACTAGCTTGGAAAGAACATTAGAGATGTTGAGTTTTCATGAAAGAAAGGAGACAAGACTACTGGAACTTGTTTTTTTTTTTTTTTTAATTTTTTTTTTTATTGGAGAGAAAGAAATGTAGTCATTGATGCATTATTAAGGAAATCAGATGAGATAGTTTCAGCAGGAAAATCAGAGAAACAATATATTGCTAATGAAGGAAAAATAAAAGAAAAAAATAAATAAAAGAGTTGGACTTAGACTAAACTGAAAAAATGCAAATATTAGATAAAGTTGGGTATGTTTCTCTAAGTTTTACCTGTAATAGAATATGCCTTTCTTGTGCTTCTAGTTCAGGCAGATGAGAATGCATCTTCAACTATACACAGTTTGAAAGTTTTATTAACTGAGGAAGATCTAAGAAGATTTTAACTGAGGAAGTATATGTTATCATATACTTTTGTGATAACTTGTAAACTAAGAATTTTTCAATTTTTGAAAACAGATGAAGGGTTTAAGCCAAAGATCTGCTGCATTCTCTATGGTGGGCTTGCTATCCAAAATATGTCTGATCTGAAGATTCATGAAATTTGGCCTTTGAAGTGTGGACTTGGTAAGCCATGACTGGTGGCCACACTATGTGGTCATGCTGCTCCTAGAATTTGAATTACTGTTTAGAGCAAGGTCCTTTCATCATAGCCCTGTAAATAGTTGTGTCTTCCTACAGATGTAGGAACCTGAGCAGCAGCACTGGCTCAGCTGCACACCCAAATAAATAAATGTTTTATGTCTGGTTTGTTTTGAATGCAACTTTGTTATCTATTCATGAGGTAAGGCAACAGGAAAATCACTTTCTTCTTTCTAGTGACAATTTTGGAACACGGCCAGTCCTTGTTTTCTTATAAGATGGTGATAGTTTAATGTTTACTTCAAGCTCTCATTCATGAGAACAGATATTAAATAGGAAGTACATCTTTCACTGAGGGTATAAGAAAACAAAGAGAGAAATTTCTTCACTTTTAGGTATAGAGAAAAATTTGAAATTTGACCTTGGTTTACCCTAAAGATTAAACAAAGATGGTAAATAAAAAGAAGTGTTCTTTGTTTCATCTCATGCCTCCCTTGAAAGATTTTGATATTTAAACCTTAAATCTTTATCTTAAATCGTTGATTTCTAGCTTGCTAATTTTTGACAATCTGGGTAATGAGGAAATCTAATAATGTAAGTAGGTTGCTTTTACATGAATTAGTTTGTTCTTACAGACAAATAAGGTTTTTTGCCTGAAACCCTCTGCCTTTCACCTGGTGTCAAGGAGTTGAAAAGAATTGGGATTAATTACGCATTTATATATATTGTTTTAGTCTCTCCTCCTGCCTGTCTAAACAAACAGATTTAAATCTGCTGAGCCATGTGGAAAGAACACAAAGATGTATCTTCATCCTGTCTGAAATCCACACTATGGCAAGGTGACAGTAAATGAAGACTGCTGTGAAGACAAGATGTAAGTGGAACACAAACTGTATTTTTTAAGTATTATAGGTAAAAAATTGAAAAAAGCTTCACTGAGCTTATCTCATTTTCAAAAGGGGCTTTTCAGTGCATGAACAGCATGTATTTATTGACTTTCAGAGTTACTCAAGAAGATTCTTTTCCACATGAAAAGAAGTATACAAGATTGTCATAATCTTTCTACATATGGATAGTAGGAGAAAATCAGAAGACATTTGTAAATTTACACACACATAAATAGTAAAATGAAGTCTGGATTTTTAAATACTAATTTAAGAATCAAATATATTCCTGCCATTAACTGGATCTGTAAAGTTACCTGTCAATATTACTTGCAGTGAGTTGAAAAATGTATAACATAATTGGACCACATTCTTAGGGAGTTTTTATTTCCAATCCTCTTATGTGTAGGGCAGGGGATTAGTTCAAACAAATGTAGCAATTGAGTAGAAGCCCAGAGATTACTTTTTAAATATTATTTTGTTATTATTTTTTCTATACATTAAAGTTTATTTTCTGTAAATCAGTCACATATATCCTAAAATGTCTTGCCACCTGGCTTGCTAGTAAAATTTACTTCTTCTAATTAAGGCTTAAGTTTGAGGCTGTTGCAGACTTCTGGTTGCTGTACTGGCAGGGCAAACGTGAATGACTGTTGAAGAGGTGACCATTTCAAGTTGAAGAGAGCTTGAATTTCTTTGTTGTTTCCTATTGATGATGACTTTAAAGCCTGCCATTGACACTGAGCCAACAGCTTGCTCTTGTTCCTTGTCAAAGGACAGACTCTGGAACAGGGTCAGAGAAGTGCATGTTGGTTTCTAAAACGAAAGATCTTTTTAGCAACAAATATAATGATAAAAATAGCTTTACGTATGGACAGTACAAAGGTTAAGGGAAGAGAAAAACAAAAGGTAAAAGGGACACCAGACTTTAAACTGCATATTATCAGATACTGGATGTATCCTTGTTTCTGAATGCCTACCAAATAACTTCTTGGTAAAGCTATATTTCTGCAGTTTTGCTTTCTTTCTTAGTCAGAAAAGGCCATTAGACAAATGGAGTTCTGATGAAAAATTGTTGTTGTCACATGTAAAGGGGAAGAAGAAAACAATGAATATTCAATTTAATTTCACAATTAAATAAAATTCCAAGTCATTTTCAGTAAAATTGAATATAGGCCCAAGTATAAAAGTGTTTTATGCAACTTGACCAAAGTCATTATATTTGCAGTGAGGTTAATCGCTGTGTCTCAGGTGCACTTTAAAATGCAGTTTAAGAAATAAAAACATACATACCCCATGTGACAAAATAAGTGGGAGATTCCTGTCCTTCATTGCTCAGTTCAGCTCTGAGGACAGCTTGTCATTTCCCACGTTAAAATGATGAAAGGTATGTGAGTTCTGGCTGGAAATTAGACCACTGCTAACCAAGAATGCAACGATAATTGTTTGAGCACCTTCTGTAGAGCTTTAACTTGCAAGAACAAATACTTGTCTGTTTCACTGATATTACAGTTCTCACTTTTTGTTGTTATGCTTCCCTCCTTCTATGCAACCATGATGGCATCTGCTGTCATAGTGTAGGAGATACAGCACACAATGTTTCCTGCATTTGCACAACTAGAAAATCTTTCATGAATGCTTGAATTTTGGTTTGTTTTGATGATGATCCAGAACTAGAGTAACAGAAATCTCTCCATAGTGTATTCTCATTTACTCAAGCACTGAATGTTATGTTAACATTGTTTTAAAAAAATACTTGTCAAAAAACAAGCTTAATGACAGGAAGTTGAGATGTCAGTTGAGATGTCATTTTCACTCCAGCCAGGCTGAGTGCTGAGCTCCCTTCTCTATCACCTTCTCTTCTTATTCCACCTCAGGCTTAGACTATCTGTGCCTCTGCTCCAGCCTGGGACTCAATTTGTTGCTAACAACTTGTACATTAAGTGAAATATATAGAGTAAAACAGTAACAGCTGCCATTCCCTATTACAGTCGCACTCCTGAGCATTCATCGGGATTTTGATTGTTATCCTTTCAAGTCCTAAATGCTTTCAGCTGTACCACAGACATCCCACTCTTCTCTGCTTGATGCTTTCCTCCTCTCTTTTACCACAGCAGCCACCATCTTTCAGCTGCAGCTTGATGTCAGAAATTAGGTGAAAGCTGCTTATTTTTTCCTCTCTCCTCCAGCTTCCCTGCCACCTTATTTTTCTTTTCCTCTTACTCTGAAATTGCATTTCTACAAACCATCTGGAAGAACTGATTCACTCTGTGCCCTTCTCTTGGTGTGATGAGATTTCTGCCAGAGAAGTCATTCCACGTTAGTTTCATCTTCTGTTCTGTCTGAAACCTCTTCCAGACAGGGAACAGCATTCGTGAAAAGGCCCTTGTCAGTCCAGGGCTGCTTTGTTGCACGGTTGAAGTTACATACATTCAAATAGATATATGTATGTTTGCACGTGAATGTATGAATATTCATGAAATCAGAGTGAAAATAATCTGTGGATAGGCAAAATTCCCAAGGTCAGGTTCTTTCCTGGAGTTGTTCAGTGCTCAGATCTGTGCATCAGGCAGGTGCCTCCATACCCAGACAGTAGATAGCAAAGACTTCCACTAGCTACCAGAGGATTTCTGCACTGCATAGTTTGGCTCTTCATGGAGACTTGTGACTAGGTCTTGGTGAGGATGCTTGGCACCAGAAGAAAGACATCTGTACTGGCAGAACAGTCACATCAGTCGTAACAGAGTAACCTGGTATAGTAGCAAGGGTGAAGCTTCCTATAACTTCATAGTTTCCAGCACTCAAATCAGTTGTTGGCTCATTAAAACGAAATGGACTATGCCAGATAACTATGCTCTTGCATAGAAAGAGGCAAAAAGGGAGCCTTTTTGGTTTTGTAAATTTCGGATATAATTCCAGGCAACTGAAGCCATCAAAACTTCTGGATTTTAAATGAAATAAATTGTTCTTTGAATTTCCCAAACTGAGGTTGATTCTTGATTGCTTTTTGTTAGAAACAAGAAAGCAGGTAGAAGATATTAAAAATAAGATTACTAAGAAAGCCATTTTATTTTTCTGTCTTCTTCACTTCTACTTAGACCTTAACATAAGAGAGATTGAGAAGCAATCACTTACTTTAAAATATTTTTTCCTACCAAAACCCTAAGAGCTGACTGGGTCTCTTGCACAAGGAAAAACATGTGAAAGACTTTGATCCTCATGCATAGAAGCTTGCTACTCATTTCAGACTAAATTTATATCTTGTTTAATGATTACAGTGTATGAGGGCATAATGTTTTAAATTCAATTCTGGCTCAAATATTTATACTGTATGCTCATTATATGCAAAATTCTTTAGGAATAAATTTTTAGTAGTAAGCATGTCTGTGATGAAGTTAACAACTATTGGCTTGTGAGGGGCTTTTGAGAAGTAAAAAAAAAATAATAGTAAATTAAAAAATCAATCTTCCTTGTTGTTTTAGAGGGGACAGAGCTAGTTCCTTTCCAAATCAGAACTAAATCACTAAGTATTTCAATATGTCAAAGAAAAACTCAAATTTTTACGTTTTTAATTTATAAAATCAAATTTTGATTTTGCTGTTATTTAACTTTACTTGCAAAATAATTTAAAATTTAATTACTAAACTATTAAGACACTCAGATTGGGGTTATTTTTTGTTCTTGATTATTGAGATAGTATCAGATTTTTTTCTGGTGTGTCTGTTACTCTTTACTATTCATGGCTAAGTTTTTAGCATAAATTATAGAATCACAGATTGGTTTGTGTTGGGAAGGACCTTAAAGATCATCTAATTACAACATGGGCAGGGACACCTTCCACCTTCCAGGTTGTTCAAAGCCCCATCCAACCTGGTCTTGAACACTTTCAGGGATGGAGCATCCACAGCTTCTCTGGGCAACTTATTCCAGTGCCTCACAACCCTCATAGTAAAGTACTTCTTCCTAGTGTTGAATCTAAATCTACCCTCTTTTAGTTCAAAGTCATTCCTCCTTGTCCTATCACTCCACCCCCTGAAAAAAAGTGTTCCTCCTGTAGGCAACCTTTAGGTACTGGAAGGCTGCTACAATGTCTCCTTGGAGCCTTCTTTTCTCCAGGCTGAACAACCCCAACTTCCTCAGCCTGTCTTCATAGGAGATGTGCTCCAGTCCCTTGATAAACTTTGTGACCTCTGGACTCCTCTGGACTCTTTCTAATAATTCTTCTTGTACTGGGGGCACCAAAGATGAGCTCCAGGTCTCGTGAGAGCAGAGGAGAGGGGAAGAAACATAGAATTTGGTTAGAAAAGACCTCCAAGATCATCTGGTCCGAGCATTGTCCTATTGCCAATATCACCCACTAAACAATGTCCTTACGTACTACATCTAACCTTTCTTTAAACACTGCCATACACAAGTATGTACATACATAAGTACACTGCCGTACATAAGTACATTATGTATAAATGAAAGTGAATCTGTCATTCAAAAAATACTTAAAACTAGACTCCATGCCAATCTAAAATAAGCTTAGCAAGACTCTTTAGGCTTATAAACTTTGTAATTCAGCTTTGAGGTTTTCTGTCTTTGCCTAAACAAAATTTTTTTTACAAAGGAAAAATTTCCTTGAACTCCTACAAGATAAAACAGAAGTGTTTGTTCCTTGTCATACTAGATTTATATAATGATTTTGTCTGAAGTGAAATGGAAAAATCTGGTAAGAACTGACATCACTTTGCCACACTCCTGTCTTTCTTAAAGAGCAAAATAAATTTACCTATATTATTCTTCATTAAATTATAGATTTTTTTGTATATTAAAGGCAACCAAGAGTCTACAGGCATTACAAGAACTCTTAGGCTGAGAAATGTAAGTCTGTACATGGCTGTATATATGTTACAATAGTGACTGTATTTGAAACTGCTGCTTATTGTTTTCTGTTGTGTTTTGCACTTTGTCCTCTGTGTTCCCCAAGGCTTACTGTAGATCCCTATCTGTACAATAGAACTGTGTGACTATATGATGCAAAGTTTTGTCTCACAGCATTTCAAAGGTGTCATATATTACCCAATTTCAACAATAAGCATCCTATCCAAATGAAGCTGGAAAATCCAGGCAAGCCAGATGGATAATTTTCTAGAGTCATCAGGGAAATGGTAGCTGTTATGGTTCACTGACTATCCAAGGTGCTTTGGCACATTTATCATTTCAAGCTATTCAGAATCATAGTAACCAAAAGCCAGTGATGTGGCCTGATCCTGCTGGTTCTTTTTTATTTACTGCAGTCAGTCTTTTTGTATAAAACTTAGTTGTATCTCTCCTAAGAATAAAACTGCCTTGCTGAAAAGTGGAAGAACAAAGTGAACATTGATAAGAGAACACTTTAAGCTCTGGTAACTAGAAGTTTTAAAACAATTTATGTTTTCATTGATGAATACGTGGCATTTTTATGGAGTAATGAAAGAACTGAAAATATTTCATAATTACATTTATTACAAACTTGTTTCCACAGAACAATAAATTTAAAAAATCTAACCTTTTAATCTGTATCTATTTTCAAACATTCATTTATGAAATCTTAGTTCAAAATTGAAGATTATATATGCACAGTCATACACATGCAAATAATAATTATATCTGTGCTGTGTTATTATCGCCAACCTAATGTAAAGCTTTTTTTTTTTTTTTTTTTTTTTTTCCTGCAAATCCACCTAAATCATTAAGCTTATGACTTACAATGATGTATATAAGCATTTTGTTGAAATTTGAAAGAAATTATGAAGACTAATAATTCAGGTGTACTCACTTCAAGTGTTCTATACATTCTACTTCTTTTAATCAAATGCAAATAAATGTCAGATATTTTGTGTACATCTATACTGCAGTGTTCACCTGTCAATGCTGAACTTTATCAATAAATATTTTTTTTTAAAAAAGGTCATGATAGGTACCTTTTTTCAGTTGAAATATTATTAGACTTTTATTTGCAGACTCATTATTTACAGACAATCCCTAAGATCAAGAGCAAGCTTTCTTTAACAAAGACCGTGTCAATATGGTAAGTAAATAACAGGTTCTATATGATAGCAAAAGGCAAATCCAGTTTAATGAAGTTTCTTTTTGCTTGACTGAAATGACGTTTAGCATTCCAGCCTCTCAAAAACAAACAAACAAACAAGCAAACACCAACACTTCTTCACTACAAGGAACAGATTTTCAATATTGGAACATCTACAGGAAGAAAATAAAAGATGCTACAATTATATTTTCTTACCGGGGGTGACCTCTAGTGTGAAACAAAGGCATTTAGCATTCTTTTAGGTTTGAAATGACAGGTTTTTGCCAATTATCAGATTGCAATTTCTCAAGTTCTGTCAGCGTCTAAAGGAGCAAGGTAATTCTGCCATTAAAAAAAACAAAAACAAAAAACTCTCAGCCCCACCCCTACAGTAATTCTCTCTTGTCAGTCTCATGTTTCCTTGACATGATTGCTTGTTTTTCTTTTCTCTAACTTCCATCTGTGTGAATAAAACTATGAAAGATAAAGCCCATGAAAAAGCTTTTTTTTTTTTTTCCTAAGAATTAATAAAAAAAATGTATTGATTAAAACTAGATTTACCAAGTGAAGATCTGAAAAATCAGACTGTGTGAAACAGTAGGCTGTACTACAGCTTCTGTCTCTTTGTGGTGGCCGTGTGTGTATACATGCGTATATACATGTATATTTTGCATATATATGTTCGTATACATATTTCATTCCAATTTATCTATAAATATGTTCCATCGCTTAGTGTGGGACACTTTCTGTATAAAAAGCATGTGTATGGCTTTTTGTTTCTTTGTCCTGTTTTTTTTTTTTTTTTTTATAATAAATGATGCATCAATTCACAACAAAATTTCTAAGCAATTGTACTGTCCCTTGAACAGTACATTTGAACAGTACTCTTATTTTTAAGAGAGGCATACAGTTTCTGTACATTGCAGTATGTACTCTTGCTCATCCCACTGGGAGTAAAATGGTGGTTGAATAAGTTTTCTTATTTGTTGAGAAATATATGTGGAATTATTGCACTACAAATGGCACTATCAATATCAGTACAAGACACAAATTACTGAGGGTATTCTGTGTTCATTAACAGGATGGATGTTAGGATGGAGACCATCAAATAACAACCATATAAAAACAGTTTACTGCACATTTTTGCTGTTTAGTTAGTGATTTAACAAATGTGGCCTTGTCAAGGAAGGAACATCACTGAATAAAAAAAATAGAAAATTTTGAATAGTTTGGTGAATATATATATCAATTTTAAATGAAATACATGTATTCTAGGCTTCTGAAATGAATTTAAAAATTATTAATTTTCCTTGAGATCCTAAACTTTGGTTACTTTGCAGCCATGATGTTTATTTTGCAGCTGTGATGTTACAGGGTTTTGTCCAGACAGATCTTGTAAGCTAAAAAAAACTTAGTCTAAGTAGAAGTCAAGAAGTCTTTGAAGTACTACTGGGTCCAAAAAATGGATGGATGTATATCAAAGTACTATCAAAATATTTATTAGGGATATATTTTAACAAGATGATCTTTTAGTTTAGAACTATATGACAAAATACATTACACTCTGAAAAAAAAAAAAAAAAAAAAAAAGACTACTATAAGTAGTCCTTATTACTAGTAATAAGTCCATCCACTTATTGTGATGGTCAACACAGACTGAAGCTTTAAATTGCTTTAGAACTTTTCAGTGGTATGCTTATTGCCTTCAAAGAAAAAAAAAAATATATATATATATATATACATATATATATATTCCTCAAATTGTTTGAGTTTCCTTTTAGAGGGTGTTTAGAGACCCAGTGGTATGCCAATACAATACTGATGTTATAATATGGTCAGTATCTCAAAGGTTTTCAAAACAGATGAAAGTAGTGTGAATTACTGTGTAGTTTCCCTAGAAATATATTTTGGCATCTTTATTTTAATTAGTCCTTCCAATCATTCCTTCTGTAATGAGTCAATTTTTCATGTGTCAAATATTTCTTTATCTTTTGTTCATTCATTAATTCATGTCATCTTCTGTTATTGTTATTACTTCTTCTACTGTTATGTTTGTTTAAATATTTTTCAGCAAGTCCTATTTTCTGTTACTTCTCCTTAGACAGGTAAACATACATCCTCCCTTATGGAAATAGCCTGTGTCCAGTTGCTATATATTAAAAATCTCTGGTACTTCCAGTTAAGCAGTTAGATCACTATCTACAGCTAAGCAAAGGGACAGTAGTTGCCTTCATCTAGAGTAAAACAATATTAAAAGGTTAAGAAAATAAAATCTAAGTTTATCTAAATCATATTATAGATATTGAAGTTGACCTAAGTTTGGAATTATTTTCTTTCAAGTCTATAAATCCTAAAATACAGGTGGTGGCAAATAGTTGGAATCTGGGATTCAAATATTTGTTCAGTTGCTAGCAGTCTATTGATTAATATCCTGCAATCAGAAACCTTAACACAGAGTTTTCGTTAGCTATATTAGCTATATATAGTCATGTGGACATATACTAATGTGTGAACTATGCTTAAACTCAGTTGTTGCCAATGCTAGGAAATGAATCTGTCACATCAAATGAAATTGCAACTTTTCTGCTTAAGTATTTCAGTAATACTAACTCACCAAAGGTTGATTAAAAGTTTTTGAAGCAGTATTCCTAACCCCCTGGTTAATAAGTATTCTAAAGCTTATCTTCATACACCATTACAAATGAATGTACTAAAACTTTAAATACAATTTTGCCAATCCAAATTCCTCTCAGGTTCCAAGAATGACTTTTTTTTTTGCTTGTGGTGTATTTATTGGTGCACAGCTAGCATAGAAGTTCGGGGCTTTAAACATTAGTGACAAGAATGTTCTGACAATGCTTTCATAGCATTTATCAGGAGGATCATGGCAACATATTAAACCTTACAGTGTTTTGAAAAGTGTTTTTCATTTGCACAAAAGCAGAGGTAAGAAAATTATTGTTTTGAGAGGTATTTTTGAAAAATTGAACCAAATAACCTCAAAATTGGAAATTATTTTCAAGAAATATGCTTTATAAATGAAAGCTTTATTTTGGCATTAATCGCTTGTACAGTAGATAATATTTGATATGCTTTTCCTTTGCACATTTGTGTTGATACTTGGTCTCATTTTAGATTTTTTCTCTATCCTGTTTTTCTTCAGTTTAAGTCTTAAGATATGTTCTGGTAAGTGCAGTTTCTGATTTCAAGAAGTTCTTACTAAGGGGAATTACTAGTTGTTTAAGCTCTAATATATAGAGCTTAATATAAAATATTTTTATTTTAAAATAATTAATTGCTGTTTTTAGTTGACATATACTCTCTAACTCTATCTTCTGTCCTTGTTTTTTTTTTTTTTTTTTTTTTTTTTTTTTTTCCCCTCATATTTCTGAAAACTGTATTACTTTGGAAAAGTAGTGTTTTTTGTTTGTTTGTTTGTTTGTTTTTTGGTCAAAGATAACAAGATTCAGTTCCCCACAATAGTCTGACTTCATGGACCTAAAATGAAGAATCAATTTGACCAACTTCTTATTGTTCTGCATGTTCTGTAGAACTTTCCATTTCTGTTCTGTGACTTTACACGTTATCCATCCTATTTTGGCTTAGGAAGAGGCATCATCTGTGCAGCAACCTACAGTGGATGCATTGCAGTTGTGCCAGCCAACACTGAGAATAAAAATGTACACATTTTTAATCTCTGTTAAGAGAACCAATGTTCAACAGATGAACTCCATTCAGCAAAATGTTTTGATTTTTGTTGTTGTTTTGTTTTGTTTTGTTTCCACATTAAGAAGATCCAAGCCTCACAAAGAGAGGAAGGTTTTTTTTCTTTGTAACTTTTTTTTTTTTCTTTTTAGCCTGGGTCTCTCACACCATTTCTGTTTCAAATAAAATAGTTGAGTGTCCCTGACTTTTCTTAAAGACTTTATAAGTGAATGATTTCTTCATCTCTTTGTGAGAAAAAACACAAGCAAGTATATTCAGCAGTGCTGAAGTTCTCTCATGTGAAGAAGATTCATATCTGTCCTTTTATTTCTTTCATACTGTTATGAAAGATTGTCAGTTTGTTGGTACATTGAAAGGCTTGAGCCTATTTCAAAAGCTGCAGTCATTAGAGCCAAAGACATGCAAGTGTTCTAATGTATTTAAATATTTTTCAGTATTGTTTAAGAAAGGTGGCTTTGAAGATGTTTTTCAGACAAAACAAGTTCTACAAATGTGCTGCCTGTATCGACCTTGATTAAGATATCATTTAGGCAGAATCCTGTGTAATTCCTCAACAGTATCTCCAATGTACCAAAAGAGCTCAGAAACATTTCCCTTATCACATATATTTTTGTTGTACCAGTGCAATTTTTCTGAATACCTTTGAATCGGAATAGTAAAAAAATTACCATACTGTCAACCCAGAAATATTTTGCTCTTGTGTGCAGGATTTTCTGCTCTTCTCTGCCTTTCTCATTGATCTTTACTCTTCAAAATGAGGTGGGTCAAGGAGAATTATTGAATCTGTAAGCAGATTTAGAGAATAAAAACCTATCACAAGGCGGTTTATGCAGTTTCTAAAAAGAGTCAATCTTTGTGTGCCTACAGTACTTTATTAGATAGTACTTTATAGATATTATCATTTAATAAATAGGACAGATTTTTTTAAGAAGCATATTTTAAAATATATTTAAAATACATGTAAAGTAATAATAAAAAGACCCTTAATTTCACCTACAGAATATTTACATTAACAAGAAACCTACTGCAAGCTTTCATTCTTGCTTTTAAAATTTTATTTTATTTTATTTTATTTTATTTTATTTTATTTTATTTTATTTTATTTTATTTTATTTTATTTTATTTTATTTTATTTTATTTTATTTTATTTTATTTTATTTTATTTTATTTTGCAAAAAGAATATAGTGCATTAATTTGGTTTTGGCTTGTTCTTTCCCCTGCAACATTTAAACTCATTTCTAGAAATTTTATTCATCAGAAGATCCGCTTAGGCTTGCAAAATAATGTGGGGATGGTCTTTATAGATCCTTTGGTAGTTATCAGACATTCAGTAAAGTTTGAAACGAAGAGCTGCCTCTATGCTGGTTAGGTGGGATATTAATATATTTCTTGTGATAAATGTCTTATCACAAGTGCTTGTAATAAATGTCTTATTTCAAACATGACATTGTTCATAACATTCTGAAATTTAACAACTCTCATTTAAGCTCTTCTTAACAGTCAGGCTCCTTTCTCTTTTGTATTTATCAGATGTTATTTGCAAAATGGTTGATGGTCTCTTTTCAATATCTACTTGATTCATTTGCAACTGGTGCTTGGAATGAAAATATTTCACCTATTATTAGGAGGTTTTAGCTGGTGAAACATGCATGACTTCTAAGAAGTGTACAACTGTTTACTCTGTACTGTGCTGCAAGTGGACTTTGCTTAAATTATTATCAGGTGTTAGAAGAATTAGAATGTCAGTAAATATAATTCATCCTAGTACAGTTAATTATCATTGTTCAACAGTCTGATTTGTGCTTCTCATTTCAACTTCCCCACCTTCTGCAACATGTCATGTAGCTCTTTGATCTGTTTCATCTTTCCTTCGCAATCCTTGTCTATGGCAGGAAAGGTGGGTTTAGATATCTTTAATGTCCTTTTAACCCAAGCCATTCTATGATTTTATAATTTTGCAATTTGTTATTGCTCTGTCCCAAGACTCTGTGCAAGTACTGCCACAATTACCTTGACACATTGAGGTATAATTACACCTCTTAAGTTTCATGGCTCATTTTGGTCATAATAAGAAAATTCACATAACATAGGTCTGAATGCTTTTTGTTTATTTAACTGGTATTAATCTGCATGGTTTTATTACTAGTTATGACATCTTATGTAGCAGTTTTCCCACAATTCTTTAATCCTGTGTAGTCTTGATAAATATTATATAAAGTTCAGTGTATAGTTTTCAGTATGCTGCCCAGCAAGTAGGAGATTTGATTGTGTGTAGAGCTTTTGTGTACCCTTACCTACTTTTTACCTTGATTAAGTCTGTGTAAGTTTGCTGAGTAGACAACTAATTATATATATATGTAATATAAATGTAATATGCATGTATAATGTATATAAATATTTATATAAATGTAATATAAATGTAATATATAAATGTAATCTATTTATTACATTTAAAAGAAACTACCAGATGAGGACTATTTGGGCTGAAGGTGAGATATTCCTGGAGGTGTGCAAGTCTTTGTATGAGTATATGGAATTATGAGGCTAGACTCTGGCAGAAATTTTGTTGCCCGAGAGGAGAAAGAGTAGAATACTGTAGAAGAATCTTTGGGTTTTGGAAAAAAGAGCACCCTTGTTCTTCTGAAGTGCTTAAATCCAAATACACTGTATGATTAAGGTGAGACAAGTCCTCTGGCCATACTGTCCTTCACTGGAGAGATACATTGTTTGCTTAGTAAAATCTAAAGTTATTAAAAAGTATTGCCTTTTAAAAAGTAAACAGATAGCTGACACATAATTCTGAACTAATTTTTACTTGGTTTGACTGAAATTACTGCTGCAACTCAGCACCAGGATCTTACTTCTTCTGCCTGGTCCACACTTTGCCCCAGTAGGACAGGATATTGAAACATTTCCCTAACTTTTCAAGTAGGAGAATTAGTTCATATAAAGGAGTATTAGTTAATACAAATTAAGGCTGGAGTTAAGGCAGAAATCTCTTCAATCTACAGTCAACTTTCTAGCTTCTGTGCCAAAATTTGTGTGTAAAGAGCAGAGAGTGAATATGTAAAAAGCAAGTGTAAAGTCAAGGAATGGGTACATGAACTGAAGAATAAACTGAGATAATTTTTTCAACATGCTGTTTTACAGTTCCTGGATATATGCCTCTTCTTTCAGAAGCACAGAAGCTGCGCTGAAGCTGCTTTTCTCTCCTGTACATGTACGTTCACATCTTTCCATGCACATGGCTTGCTACAGCCAGTTCTATTTAGATAGACTTTGGCATACTCATAAATCAAATTGAACCATAATAACACCAGAAACTAGAATTTTAATTATCATGGGACTGAGCATGTTGTGTATAATAGATATTAAATATAATAATTAGCAAAAAGTGAGTGTAGAATTTTATGGTGTTTTGTTTATTTTTCTGCTAATTTAAACCTTCTGAATTTTGAAGATCAGAATGTGTTATTATGATGGATCAGCCTGATTTTATGTATTGTGCAGGGTGTATAATATTGAAGTCAATGCAGTCTTCACAGAAATAATGTACAATTTTAATTCTACATGTCCTTGTCTGTTATTATCATCATAATAGTGAAAGAAAATGACTTTCAGCTATGCAGACAAAATTCACTTATTCTCTTAGCATATTTTGTGCTTTGGAGTTTATTTATTTTATTTATTTATTTATTTTACATTCTGTATGAAGTACACAATTTTGAAGCTCATCTTAGGTTTTAATATTATGTACTACATGAAATATTATGAGCAGTTGATATATTGCTTTTAAAGGCTTTTTTTTTTTTCATTCACAAGGTGAAAAAAAACAAGAGGAGCAAATAGATAAATATAAACAAACGTGAATTATTATTATTATTATTTTTTTTTTTTTTCAGGGGTGGGGGAGGAGAGTAGGCAGATACTTTTGTTTTCCTTGCCATATAACCAGGCTGCACCTGTCAATTCTAACCTTTGAATCCTGGTCATATTTCTAGTTTTGGTAAAAACTGCAATAGCTAGCCAATGAAAGTTTACACTAGAATACTCTTTTTAGTCATTTACAAGCTGTTTAATCAAAAGTTTATAACCTAAGAGACAACTAATAATTAACATAATTTTTAAAGTCTTCCTTCCTTCCTTCCTTCCTTCCTTCCTTCCTTCCTTCCTTCCTTCCTTCCTTCCTTCCTTCCTTCCTTCCTTCACTGTGATGATTCTGACAACATATTTATAAGCTGTCAGTGACCTTTTGGTAATGAATTGCTGTTCCTACAATTGTGTGTCATTGTAAAGAGCTGTTATCAAATTTATTAGCTATTAATTATTCATTTATTTCTCTAATACACTAGTGTTGCTTGCTGTATGCATCTCCCTTGCTGCATAAACTAAATACCATTCCACATTTGTGTATGAAAGCCTTGTTCTTCACATCCATAATACAGCAACTTTTCCTAATCTTGCATTACAGAGAAAGTACAAGCATGAATATAGCACATGGAATTTTTAAGTTATCACTTCACACTCATATTTTAGTATAGATATTGGTATAGATTTTGGTATAGATACAGCTAAGGAAAGAAGCTACTTGTGGAGTTCTGATGATCTGTTACTCAGATTTGGAAGGACTGCCTTATCTTCCTAGATACAACACTTAATGACCTCTCATTTGCTATTTTGATTGAAGCACCTTGATTTCATTCCAAGGTCTTATATAATTCAGCTCTGCCTACCTGTTTACTTTTTTACTTTTCTATCTTTGTTCAAACCAAAAGCAGGATTTGCAAGCTTTTCTCAATATGCTTCTCCCAGTGTGCTCTCATAGCTTCTTCCATATGGCCCCGTTTGTCTTCAACCCACTTCCTTAAGCAGTCTGACAACCCTTCACACTCTTCTTTTTGAATGACTTGTGAAGGCATGTAACTTGAGAAAAAAGGATGAAGAAAATGTTGGCCTACTCATCTAGTGAATAGATGCATGTCTATATGCACAGACACTTATGAGTCATGAGGCTAACAAGATGTATGCTTAACTTTTACCCTTTCTTTTCAATTCTTTCATCAATTCACTCTTTTTCTTCCCACTCCCTTATGTATACACTGTCTAAATAGACTGTAACATTTTTGAATCAGGGTCATCTTTTTATATGTTTATAAAGTCCTCTACTCATCACATTTATACACTGTTGAAGTACTTTACACTTCACATGGCTGTATCTGATATTTGGTTATAATGCATATTTTAAAGGTAAACATGTTTACCTGAGATCCTTAAAGGCTTTTTATATGTCTGTTTGTTTTGAGTGACGTGAATAAGATGATAAAAGTTAGCATTTAGAATTATTTCACTTTTGCACTTCAGAAATACAGTTTCTAAAAATTTTTTATACATCTAGCTACTTTTTTTTTTTTTTTTCAGTACATGAATTCCAATGACAAAAATGTATGTTACATGAGAAATCAGTATTTTCCAGTTCCTCCTAGATCACACTGAGGTGTGTTTGTGCACTTGGGTGTATTACCTAACTTGTGAGACTGGAAAAAGTCATACTAATATTTCTGAAACTTGCTAGATGTATTGCTCTGATGCTGACTGAAATGTGCCGAAAGTCTCCCACTGATTTTTGTGGGTGTGTAGTCAAGTTCTGCATGTTCCTCTGTCTTCCTGTTTCAGATTTTAGCAGTTTGGCAAAATTTCAGACCTGCAAACCTCTTCTCAAATCTGATGTGTTTTTTATGGACCTGAATTTTAAGTATCCCCACCTGCCTGATACATGGACTTAATTTTTATCATGTTTACCGAAAAGTAGCTAAATGTATAGAGGTTCCTATTTGTCTTCTGCAGTTCTATTATATTCAGCACATTTTTTTGATTCCTCCATGCTTTCTGTGTGCCTGAATCTTTAATTAATGCTTATGAATTTGTCTTTAAAAGTCTGAGAGCACACCAGTGAAAGCTTTACTAGCAGGTGATATCAGCAGTAATGACCAAAAATCTGACTTTGAGCTGATGTTAGGCTAGTGAGGCTTATGTTTTTTGCTAGTAACAGAAACTTCCTTAACTGTCTTTCTTAATTACAATAATAATGAATTGTTTGTTTACTAGGGGCCTGATGCTGAGCTAAGTGGAAGAGTGTACACTGAGGTTCAAGACCAGGCTGTGCTACTCTATGTTCAACAGAAGGAAAGAGTCAATGATAAATTTCCATGAGAGAATAGTAATTTAAATCTGGGATAAGAGAAGGAAGGGAGACAGACAAATAATATCTGCCTGAATAATTAAATTAGGAGTGAAAGGGCACAGAGTAAAAATAATGCAGAGGTATAAGACAATGTCAGTTCATCCTCTTATATTTTCAAGTATTTCAGCACATCTTGAGTGTCAGGTAGGAGGTGACAAATACAAAAAATTCAAAATCCTAGCAAGCCATACATCAAAGATGTCAGACACATGGGTCTTTGGCTGTTGGAAAGAAAGGTCACCTTGCTGCCTTTCCCAAATGCTTTCAGAAATCTTCCTCAGAGAGCACTAGTAGTTTTATTATCAGTTGAGCAAGACCTGTTGTCAGTGATTGATAAGGTTTTCACCTCCAGATTTCTTCTACAACCATGCTTAATAACTTGAGACTTGAGACTGCTTGCACTGAAAATTCCACAGGTCTTGGGGAAGGTGAAAATTCACTTGTGGGTCTTAAGTGGCATATATTATGTGGTGATCAGCTCTGGGGCAGGCGCATTCTACAGTGGAGTGAGGGGTTGTGGTATGCAGTTTCCTACACTGAGGCCACTCAAGGCAGTCGAGGAAGCCACCAGGTCTCAGCAGCCCTTGTGAGGGTGGGTGATGAGGCTTGGGTGAAGCCAGGAGCACCCCCACTTTGTCATACAAAGGCAGCCCCTGGGGAGCAAGAGCGACCAGGATGGGCAAACATGGCATGGTGCATCAGTCAGGCATGGTGTTGCAGTTTGCACAGCAGCGCATGCAGGCAGGGAGGGCAGGAGGCAGACCAATCTCTAACATCTATTCTGGAAGCACCACAAGGTGGCTTTTCAGTGAGACAAAAATGGTGTCCACCTGCTGCACCTGTTGGGCTGTGATCAAAATCCAGATGGAGGGGCCACAACCCCCCAGTAGACAGACCTCCCAAGGACTGAAAGAGCTGCTCAGACTATCAACTGCAGGCAACTCCAATATCTGGAGGTTCCCCTAGGGCTTGAAGGCAGAATTGGGTGTCATGTGTGGTCAGACAGATGCACTTTCTGAGAAAATTGCCAGGCTGTGAGAAGAGCTTGTCAGTCTGTGATGTATCCAGGAATCTGAGCATGAGATCAATGCATGGTATCATGTGCTGGTGCAGGCTGAGCAACGGCCCTGTCTTAAACTCCTTGGAAGCAGGTGGTAAAATGGCTTCCAACCTGAAACCAGCAGAATTGATGGACTCACAAGACAAGGGAGGCTAGACCCTTATCTCTGCTCAGAGCAGAGTTAAAAATCTCTCCTGAAGTGCCCCTACACCACAGATATGATGCTCTGGGGCTCAAAAAAAGGAGAGTGTGCCAATGACAACAATAATGGTCAAGACCCAGGAAAGGACAACTGCAAAAGGGTAAACCAGCAAACTACTTCTTTAAGAAGGAGTTCCACAAAAAAAGCCATGGAGGGTGTTGGTGATTGAATATTTCTCAAGAAACCTCAAGAGAGGTTTGCTGTCTGCCTGGGGACTGTATTCATGATATCACAAAGAGGCTATCAAGCTTGGTCAAACCAAAGGACCATCACATGTTCCTGCTGTAGCGACAACTGAGGCCACAACAAAGAGACTCAGAAACATCAAAAGGCACTTTATGTCCCTTGGAAAGATGCTGTAGGGATCAAGAGCATAAGTAGTTTTCTCAGTCCTCCCAGTTGGAGACTGGGACCCAAGGAGGAGTCAGCGTAAGGATCAGGTGAATGAATGGATGCATAGTTGGTGCAATGGCCACGGTTTAGGGTTCTGTGATCTCAGGCATGCTTTTGAGAGACCACGCATGCTGACACAGGATGGGGTGCATGTGAACAAGCAAGGCAAGTATGTTTTGGGCAGCAAGTTGGCTGGAATCATTAGCAGGGTTTTAAACTAGGTTAAATGGGGGAGGTGTTATACTTGTAAGTGACTCAAGAGAACCTCTTAATGCCAATACTTTAAAAAAGAGCAGGGAAACAACTGTGAATCATGCCACAGGAATTATAAAGGACTCCTCTAGAAAGGTGACATCACCCATAGCCCAGCTGAAGTGCCTCTACACCAATGCATGCAGCATCGGAAACAAGTTGGAAGCCATGGTGCAATTAGAAAACTATGATCTAATTGCTATCATGGAAATGTGGTGGGACAAATCACACAGCTGGAACATTGGACTAGAGGGCTACAAGTTTTACAGGAGAGACAGGCAGGGAAGTAAGTGTGGGGTATTGCCCTCTATGTTAATCTATATAATATATAATCTATATAAATCTATATAGATTGTGAAGAGTTCACTCTAAGAAACAGCCAAGAGCAGGTTGAGAGCCTGTGGGTAAAAACTAAGGACCAGACCAACAAAGGACATCTTGTGGTTGGAGTCTACTACTGGCCACCCAACCAAGGGGAACCTGTGGACGAGACCTTCTTGATCCAACTATAAGAAGCACAGGCTTGCATCCTCCTGGGGGATTTCAACCACATGGATATCTATTGGGAAAGCCACATGGCAGGCAGTAAGGAATTCAGGAGACTCCTGCAGTACACTGGGGACAACTTCCTAATCCAGGTATTAGACAAAGCAACCAGAGGAGAGACATTGCTGGACCTGGTCCTCACCAATGCAAAAGAGCTCATTAAAGAGGTTAAGACTGGAGGAAGCCTGGGTTGCAGTGACCACGCAGTGGTTGAATTCGTGATCTTGATGGATGTGGGCCTAGCAAAGAGCAAAGTCAGGACCATGAAATTTAGAAAAGCCTACTTCCAGCTGCTCAGAGAATTAGTGGATGAGATCTTGTGGTCCCTAGGGACAGATCTGATGAGAGTTGGCAACTCTTTAAGGATATTTTCCTTGGAGCACAGCAGTTCTCCATTCCTACATGTAATAAATCAAGCAGGGGAGGTAGGAAACCATCACGGCTGAACAAGGAACCTGTTGGTCAAACTTAGGCACAAGAAGATAATGCACAGACAGTGGAAACAGGGCCATATGCCCTGGGAAGAATACAGAAATGCTGTCTGGGTGTGCAGGGACGGGATCAGGAAGGTCAAGGCACCAACAGAACTAAACTAGGTGAAGGAAGCAAAGAATAACAATGGGTTCTACAGGTATATTGGCTGCAACAAAAAGACTAAGGAGAGTGTATCATCTATGATAAATGAAGACGGAGAACTGGTAACGAAAGATGTGGAGAAGGCAGAGGTACTTAAAAAAATCTTTGCCTTGGTCTTGACTAGTGGTCAGACTTCCCACTTCTCTCGTGTCTACAAACCTCTAGGTGGGGGCTGGGAGAGTAGAGTCCCACCCTCTGTAAGTGAAGAGTAATTTCAAGACTTCCTGATGCAACTTAAAAACTACTAAACTATGGGCTCTGATGATGTGCATCCCGGGGTCTTGAGGGAATTGGTTGATGTGGTCACTAAGACACTCTCCGTCATATTTGAAAAATCATGGCAGTCAGGTGAAGTCCCTGGTGACTGGGAAAAGGGAAACATCACTCCCACATTTAAAAAAAGGTAGACCCCAGTAAGCCTCATCTCTGTGCCTGGGAAGATCATGGAACAAATCCTCCTGTAGACAATGTTAAGGCACATACAGGACAAAGAGGTGATCTGGGATAGCCAGCATGGATTCACCAAGGAAAATTAATGCCTGACCAATCCAGTGGTCTTTTATGATGGAGTGACTGCATCAGTTGAGACAGGAAGACCAACTGATGTCATCTACTAAGGATGGTTCAAGAGTCCTTCCTATTCTTTTAGCAGCTAAGAGAGAGGAAACAACTTATTCAAAAAGGATACAAATTGATTGTATGATGAACTCAAGATTTAAACAAAGGACATAGAAGATATAGAAAACTGAGACAGATAGTAATCCTTTGCAACCTGGACACTTACACAAAGACCTGAGCTGCGTGCCTAGGAGTATGATTACATCTTTTTCTGCATGTGCATTCAGCGATTTAAAAGCTTACTCCTGATAATTAGTGTCTGTGGTTATTTAGTGGTTGCAGCTTCATTCCTAGAGGACAAAGACCTGATCAAACTTTCATTGAATTCTGTGGAGGCTTTACCATTGATTAAAGTGAGAGAAGGAGTGCTTTCCCAAATGAACTTAAAGGCTGAACTAATCTCTTCCCCCGTAGGTCATTCTAGTAGGTCAGGATTGGAGCACACTAGTGGGATGGTGTGCTGAAAGCCTGCACAATTTTGTATTTCACTGCAGCAATTCTGTGAATAAGTCAATGAGTTCAGTATCTAGGGCATTCAGTCTAATAGCTTTCAAGATAACTAAATTTACTTTATAAATGAATTTATAGCTGGATTTTGAATACCTTCAGCCCATCACCAATTGTTTTGCTCAACAAATCGTAGAAGGAAAGTTGTCCTCACCATGCTGCATCAATAGACATATGATTTGAAATATTGCACATATGTATACATATATAAACAACAGGGAACAATTTTTCTTCCCTCCTACAGCTTTTTGTTTCTAAGCTGACTAGACAGGATGTTTGAAAAATGTAGGTAGAAGGGGGTAGAATAGTGTTGGTGAATGCACTGAAATCCCCCCAGAGTCATTGTTGAGTAATTAGATTGTCACCTTGGCAAGTAAAGGAACAAAAACATAGTATCTAGGTTAAGACTTGAAACCCAGTAGCAAAGCTGAGACACTTTTAATGTTTGGTGTTTCCAGGGTCCCAACCAACAGGAATAACTTGCAGGAGTCAAAAGCTGAGCTCAGTACCTTTATGTGAATTCAGTGATGTATTTCCCCCAGCTCTGTCACTGTGGATTTTTACTAGACAGGTCCTACAGTAGTCTCTGCACTTAGCACCCCAATAGATATTGATATTACTCTTCATTTTACCCTTGTACTTCTTTTACTTTTCTTGTAGCATCACAGTCTGGGAGCTTGAATCAAAGACTCTGGAGACTCTGGAATACTTTTTTTTTTTTTTTTTTTTTTTTTTTTTAAGAAAGCACTCAACTACAAGGCACTTCTCTAAACATACATGTACATAGCTTGCTGCTTTTTTCAAATCTGTGGAAGCCCTTCCTTTTCTAGGATTAGTATATCTAATAGTATAATCTCTTAGTATATCTAATAGTATAACCTCTTAGTATATCTACCATGAGAAATAGAAAACAGACATATGAGAAAAAGTGCAGATGATAATTAATATAGGATAGCCAAGATAAGAGATGACTGATAGGCAATGTGATGGCAGATGTCATTTGATGCTAATAGAAACTAAGAACTGTAGATTTGGAAGAAGAATTTCTCATTCTTGTGCACTTTGAGTATAAAGTAACTGAGGAAAATAAAGATTGTATATTGCTGTGGACTTGTAAGGTTTCAGTATTCAAAAGTAACTGATATGTGAACGTACTTAGTGGATGTTTACAGAAGCACAGAAAAGGATCTGTTGAAGATAAGTAAATTTAAAATTGTTTCCTTGTATCAATTTTCATAAATGATCTTTCATATGGCTCTGATTCAATTCCTCCTTATGCCCTTTAAAAACTAACTATAAACAATCCAAAATATTAGGTTTTAATTATGTCATTAGCCAAAGGTATTCATTATAGATGTATCATAGGCACAGTTAATGGTTATTTTTTTTCCTTCTATTCTCCACCAGTGGTATTGTAGATCCCATGTGTTGATTCCATGTTCAACATGCTGGAAGTAAAGGATGCTATCCAAAGGGTCCTAGGCAGGCTTGAGAGGGGAGGCATGTGTGAAAATCATGAAGTTCAACAAGGACAAGTGCAAGGTCCTACACCCAGGTCAAGGAAATCCTAAGCACAAATGTAGGCTGGGCAAAGACTGGATTGAGAGCAGCTCTGATTGAGAGACTCAATCCTCTGATTAAGTCAGAGGAGCTCTGACTTGGGGGTGTGAGTTGCTGAGAAGCTCAACATGAGCCAGCAAGGTGTTCTTGCATCCCAGAAGGCCAACAGTGTCCTGGACTGCATCAAAAGAAATGTGGACAGCAGGTCAGAGGTGATTCTCCCCCTCTACTCTGCTCTTGTGGGATCCCACATGGAGTACTGTGTTCAGTTCTGGGAGCCCAACTTAAGGACATGGAGAGAGACTTAAGGACATTAGAGAGAGTCCATTGGAGAGCCACAAGGATGATCAGAGATCTGAAGCACCAGTCCTATGAAGAAACGCTAGGGGAGATGGGATATTCATCTTAGAGGACAGAACACTCCAGGGAGACCTTATAGCAGCCTTCTAGTACCTAAAGGGGGCCTACAGGAAATCTGAGGAGGGACACTTTGTCAGGGAGTGGAGTGATAGGACAAGGGGAAAGCTAAAAGAGGGGAGATTTTTATTAGATCTAGATTTAGATTTAGATTTAGATTAGATGAATATTTAGATTAGATTTAGACTTAGATTAGATGAAGATGTTCTTCACTATGAGGGTGGTGAGGCAGTGGAACAGGTTGCCCAGAGAAGTCGCGGATGCCCTATCCCTGGAAGAGTTTGAGGCCAGGTTGGATGGGGCTTTGAGCAACCTGCTCTACTGGCAGTTGTCCCTGCCCATGTCAGAGAGTTTGGAACTAAATGATCTTTAAGATCACTTCCTACCTAAGTGTAGTGGGTTTACGTGACAAGGTTATGGTAGCAGGGGGCCATAGGGGTGGTTTCTGTGAGAAGGATCTAGAAGCTGCCCCATGTTTGGTAAGGGCCCCACTGCTGACCAGAGCTGAGCCAATAAGTGATGTTGTTTTGCGCCTCTGTGAGAGCATATTTAAGACTGGGAAAAAAACGTGACACACAGCAGCTGGGAGAGTGAGAGAAGTGAGAAAAACAGCCTTGCAGGTGCCAAGGTCAGTGAAGAAGGAGGGGGAGAGGTGCTCCAGGCGCCAGAGCAGAAGTCCCCTGTGGCCTGTGGTGAGGACCATGGTGAAGCAGGATGTCCCCCTGCAGCCCATGAAGTACCACGGTGGAGCAGGGTTCCTTGCTGCAGCCCATGGAGGAGACCACGGTGGAGCAGGTGGCCCTGCACTGATGGAGGCTGCCGCCTGTGGAAGACCCCTGCCGGAGCAGATTCCAGGCTGGACCTGTAGCCCGTGGAGAGGAGCCCACGCAGGAGCAGGTGACCTGGCAGGAGCTGCTGCCCTGGCAGGAGCTGCTGCCCGTGGGGGAGCCAGGTTGGAGCTGTTTTCTCCTGAGGGATGGACCCCGTGGTACGGACCCATATCTGGAGCAGTTCTGGAAGAGTTGCTGCCTGTGGGAAGCCCACGCTGGATCAGTTCATCAAGGACTGCATCCCGTGGGTGGGACCCCACAGCACAAGGGACGAGAGTGACCAAGAAGGAGCGGCAGAGAAGAAGCGCTGTAGACTGACCATAACCCCCATTCCCCCGTTCCCCTCTGCTGCTCAGGGGGAGGAGGTGGAAGAGGAGGAGGAGGTGGATGGGGGGGGGGGAGGGGGATAAGAAGCTTTTGGTTTCTTTCCTTTGTTTCTCACTTCTCTAGCTTGTTAGTAATGAGCAATAAATCTTACTATCTCCCTATGCCGAGTCTGTTTTGCCTGTTACAATAATTACTGTGTGATCTTCTCATCCTTGTCTCAACCTTTGAGCACTTTTCATCATATTTTCTCCCCATCCCTCTTTGAGGAGGGGGAGTGAGAGAGCAGCTGTGGTGGAGCTTGGCTGCCCACTCAAGCAGAATCACGACATTAAGCCATTCTTTGATTCTATGATTCTATGATTTTTTATTTTTTTTTTTACACAAGCTGGCCACTTGCCACCTGTATCTCTGAAATGCATAATCTTTTCTTATTGTCCATTTGGTTGGAGTTCCAGTGTTCTCCACATGGATTTTTAAGCCAGAAGTGAAGTCCATGTAAACATTTCTAAGCAAGTGAAATTAGGAAATTCATTAGGCATTTGAATTAGGAAAAGCATGACCAAGAAAGATGAAAACTTTCTGGATGCTGTTTTTCATTTCAGAAGGAACTTCTGCAGAACAATTACTAATGCTGGTCTCAGATGTCTATTTTCCAACAGACATGGAATTTAAACATTGAGTGATTGGAATTGGTGAGTTCAGTAGTTAGAATTCTTTAAATTCTGTACATATCTCTGGGAATTTTTTATGATTTTATCTGCCCAGTATTTGCCAATCATTCTTCAATAAAAGGTACCACAGCTCTAATCTTAGTTTGGGAAATTTATTGCTGATGAAAAAAGAATAGATAAAAAAGATAGATTTTTAATATCAAGAACTGCTGAAAGAAATCTGGTGCTTTGCCATATCAGCAGCAGTTCTGTAAAATGTGGATTATTACACCGAGCATAGGTGAGGTGGTCACTAAAAAATACAGCTAATTCTAGGCCAATGTGTAGGTTTCATCACTGCTTTAGTTATAAGTGTCGATATGTACTCCCAATGTTTCTATTTCAGTAATGCTTTTGATGGCCAGCGATGGATGGAATGGAATCCCATTAGTCAACAGAGTGAATAGACATGGCTCTCAATTTTAAGAGTGGTCATTTTAAAGTGTTTGCTTTTCAACACCACAGAAAACAGCTGATTCTTCAAAAGTTTTCAGAAAACTTAGTACTAATTCTTAAGTGCAGACAGCATACTCTAAATTGTCAAAGAATATATAAGATTTACTATAGCCTGTAATAACTTAATGTTTTGGGATCTTCACAGTTCTTTCAGTGAGTAAAACTATTTTTAACAATAAAATAAAAGACTAGAAATCTCAGTTGCCAATGAAGTGCACGTTAAATGTATTTATGAAGTGCATGGAAACCATATGTTCTATTTTTTTATTATTTATTTATTTATTTATTTATCATAAACAGGATAAGAAAGGAATGTATTCTATATATACGTGTTAAAATTTCATGGCCCAACTGCCTTTTCATATTGCCTCCCAACAAGCCTTCAGAATTCCATTTTGTCCCTGCACCCTGCTCCAGACTAGTTGGCTGATAGACACAGAGGCTTGTGAAAGCTGCAGATAAATTAATAGTAGAGAATGTGCCTGAGGACCATGCCTGGCTGCTCTTGAAATCCTTCTGAAAGCTGAATTATGTGTATTAAGATAGGCCAACACTCAGGCCTCTATGAGTCAATTCTTTGTAACAGTTGCCAATATTTTTATACCTGAGAGAGCAGCTTCATTCTTTATTATTGCTCAGGAATCAATACTCCTATTGCCCTCACAAAATGCTATACAAGCATTATTGGCATTTCACTTGGCAGTGAAGGGTATCAACATCAATCTCACCAACTGCACACTTTGCTAACCCTGTTCCACTTTCCTAGTGTGAATTTGTATTCTGTCTGCACTCTGCTCTCCTGCTCAATTTGAATGGGAATCCTTAGCAAATCTCATCTTCTGAGACTAGAAAATGGAAAGACATCACTGACAAAAGCAGTCTCCTTTATGTGTGTGCATGTGTGTGTGTGGCATGAATTACATGGAAATTCTGAATGTGACTAAACTGTGATTAAAATTAAAACAAACAATCAATGAAAAAAACAGCAACAGCAACAACCAGAAGCAAACTGCTTATGCCAATGTACTAGACCGCCTGACAAAAGAGAAATCTAGATCCAATTACAACTTCTGTTCCAAAGACCTACCATAGGGTATAAGGATTATTTTTATTTTTTTTATATATATATTTTTTTAAGACTTATGAAATCCTTTTGAATTAACAGCTCCTAATTTACGAATAGTCCTACATGTTGGGGATAAATGATGAATTAGCAAACAAACCAACAACAATTTATACTGGTGCTAAGGAAAGTCTGTTTGAAACAGCAGCCACATTTTGCTCTAATTATGTACAGCTGTACCAGTTTGATATGCTGGTTCAGTCACAAAGATTTGCATTCAACATGTAAATTCTAGCTTTAAACATGTAATTTCTAGACATAATCTGAAAAATAGGAATTTTTCAAAGCATCATGTCCCCTGCAGAGCTTTGTATCACTACAGAGAATAACAGAAAGCATATTTTGTTCAAATAATACCAGAATCATGACAGTTAGAACACTACTAATAAAATAATAGTCCCTTCAATATATCTGTCTTAAAACAATAGCAACATGCTCTTCTTCTTCCTTCTCACTTTTTGGTGTTGAATCCATGTATGTTTCCTTCTGTTTTATGAATATTGCACAGCATATCCTCAGGCCAGGATCTAATAAAAAAAATACTGATGTGAATTTGTTTTTGTTCCAAAGTTCTGTTAGACATTTGGACAGCATACATTTGTGTGTGGGGATTTGGGTAGTAAGTGAATGCGAGGCCATAACATGCCAAGGTTATGTGGCCATACTAAAAACATCCAGGAATTTTCAAATTGCATTTGATTTTGGGGCGTGCACAGCTAATAGTTACTTACCAGGGAGAAATGTTTGACCTCTTGTGTATTGCTTGCTGTAATTTCCTGATGTCAGTGTGTACCAAAAAAGTACCTTCCTAGTCCCATTTTTCCATCTAGTCTTATCTAGTTATACTTTGGAAATCTATGGATCATTAATTGAAAATACCTTAAAAATGTATCAATTGAATATTAATATTACACATCTTACTTGAATCTAAGCTTGCTTACTTATTGAGATTTTATTTGACTTTTCTTTAACCTACAATCAGGAATATTTGGTGGCAAATAGTCCCTCTAAGGTACATAAGACGTTACAGTGTTCCAATAAGCATCCTCTGATTGTTTATATGGAGGGGAAACAATAAATCAAGGTCTGTGCTGCACAATTTCTAAGACAGTTGCTCCTAAAAAAAGTGAATAAGTGATAAAAATTAATCCTGACAAGAATAATTCAGTAGTATAGAGAAAGTAGGATAAATAACTGTCAGAAGCAGGAAAATCCTTCTTTGTTTATAACACAGCTCATTTAAACAGCTAAGATGTACTACTACTGTTGTTCAAGTAAACAATAGAAGGATGGTAAAAGGAGAGGAACTGTAAACATCTGTCAGTATAAATCAAGAACAAAAATAACTAACAAGGGGCAAGGAAAATCTTGGGAGATTAAAATCTCTTTTGTACTTCTGGCAAACTGTACATTTTCCATGAGTTATAATTGGAACTGTATTATTATTATTATTATTATTATTGTTATTATTATTATTATTATTGTTGTTGTTGTTGTTGTTCTTGTTGTTATAAAAAATCCATTCTTGATACTAAAATAATATATTTTTTTATATCGAAGACAACATGGTGACAGTTACTGTTAATTTTCTCTATTTCTCTTGAGTCTATATTTACCATACTAGTGTCTTGCATATTTTGGAGTGAGATTATTATTTCAAACTGTTTACATCTAAATCTATACAGCTGAAAAAGGAAATGTGATACCAGGCATAAAATCCTTTTTTTTTTTTTTAATTTAATTTTATTTTTTTTTTTAATTTTTTATTTATTGAATCTTGAGCTAGTTTTTAATCTCACTCTAAAATAATTCTCTTTATACTTCTCTGTATTTAAAACATGCTCAAACAGAACATCTGTAAGTGTTCTCTGGTAAACAATTCATCCCCTCAAAGGCAACTTATAGATGCCCCACACATCATGGTGTTAGCTTCTAAGATACAATGTACTATTTTGTTTTCCATATATTTGTACAGTGGTTGTAAAACAGTAGTCTTGACATAATACCACAAATATGTCTTATATGTATTTCTTGAAAACATGAGCAGCAATGACATTGCTCTTCATGCTTCATTGTATGAGACTTTTGGTACTGATACTAAGTTTTACATAATAATAAAAGTTTCTATCTATAAACTAATTTGCAATAGTGAAATGCTTTAATTCTGCAATATTCTGGTCTGAAAATTGCAACAAATAAAGCAACGTACATGTATATATCTATCAGCAACAGCAGCATCAGAGAACACCACTACGACAAACCTAAATCAAAGCAGAAGCCTTAAAATAGACAAAGATACTTAGATTCAAAAACATATGGTCAAGTTTAGAAAAGCTCCAAGATGTTCCTACGTAGCCCAGCCGGGCTCAGTTGTTGGGCATAAAGCAATGACAGAAACTAGGATATTTATTTAGACATGAGATTTTAAAATTCATAGCTTAGGACTTGGTGAATATACTAATGGTTTGTCATCTTTCATGATGGCCAATTATAAGTGAATTGTCTGTTTTCTGATGCTAGTACATGTCTGGTACATTATTTCTTTAGTACTATCATTTCCATTAGAAGAAGAAGAAGAAGAAGAAGAAAAAAAAAAAAAAGTTATTGCCAGAGAGATTACATGTATAACAAGTACATTTCAGTAATTGGTTACAAATGCAGTCTATTCTTTTCTCAAACAGTAGTTCAGATTCTGATTAGTTTAAGAAGTTTTCACAGTTAGTAATGAGAATTAATAGTGTTTTTATAAACGTATCATCAGTTTATGTGGCAAGGTTTTGGTAGCAGGGGGCTGAAGTGATGGCCTCTGTGGGAAAAGTCCAGAAGCTACCCCATGTTAGATAAAGCCTGTTTCAGCCAGCTCCAAAGGGACCCACTGCTGACCAGAGCTGACCCAGTAAGTGATGTTGTTTGCGCATCTGTGAGAGCAGATTTAAGAAAGGGAAAACAAAACAAAACAAAACAAAACAACAACAACAACAAAAACCTTCTGCACAACAGCAGCTGGGAGAGTGAGGAGTGAGAACCAGCCCTGCAGACCCCAAGGTCAGTGCAGAAGGAGTGCATGAGGTGCTCCAGGCACAGAGCAGCAGTTCTCTTGTGGCTTGTGGAGAGGCCCCTGGTGGAGCAGGCTGTCTCCCTGCAGCCCATGGGTCCCACAGTGGAACAGATCTCCATGGAGCCCATGGAGGAGCCCCCAGAAAAGCAGGTGGCTGTGGCCTGGAGGAAGCTGAGGCCCATGGAAAGCCCCTGCAGGAGCAAACTCCAGGCCAGAGCCGCAGCCCGTGGAGAGGAGCCCATGCAGGAGCAGGGGATCTCGGAGGAACCTCTGGGGGACCCATATTGGAGCATTTTGCTCCTGACAGATGGACCCCATGATACAAAAATTGCTAGAGCAATTTTTGAAGAACTGCTGCCTGTGGGAAGCCCATGCAAGATCAATTCAGGAAGGACAGCATCCCGTGGGAGAGATCCCATGTGGAGCAGGGACAGAGCGTAACCATGAAGGAGCAGTGGAGTGTGGTGGTTTTACCGTGCTGGGCAGCTAAACCCCACAACCGCTCTCTCACTCCCCCTCCTTTAGATAAGGAGGGGGAGAAGTAAAGCAAAGAACAACTCACGGGTTGAGATAAGGATAATTTAATTAAAGGGAAATAATTATAATAATTAAATAAAGACTACCATGAACTAAACAACTTAACTAAGGGGAAAATAAAAGGGAAAGGGGAAAAAGGGAGGAAAACAAACAAACAAAATAAATGAAAGCTATATGGAAGTGCAGAGGAAAGAAATTACTCTCTACTTCCCACAAATGAGCGATGATTGACCACGTCCTTGAAGCAAGGCCTCAACGCACGCAGCCGGTGTTCGAGAGGAGGACCGACGTCTTCTCAATGAGAGCCCACCCCTCCCCTCTTCTTCCTGTTTCCACCTTTTATTGCTGAGTGTGACACCACATGGTATGGAATATCCCTTTGATTGGTTTAGGTCAGCTGCCCTAGTGATGTTTCTCTCCTCACTTTTTGCCCACCCCCTAGGAGGGTTAGAGAAAGGCCCAATGCTGTGCCACTGCTGCTCAGCAGTAGACACAACACTGGTGTGATAACACTGCTGTTCCAGCTACAAGTACAGAGTACGGCACTGAATGGGCTGCTGCCGGGAAAGTTAACATTCCAGCCAGACCCAGTACAACAATGTTTTGGAGACAAAGCATTAGGATCTGACTGCAGCCTCCATTCCCCATTCCCCTGTGCCTGTTGCGGGGAGGACATAGAAGAGGGTGGATGGGTGGAAGGTGATTTTGATTGTTTTTAGTTTCTCACTTCTCTAGTCTGCTAGTGATAGGCAATAAATTATATTTATCTCCCGATCCTGAGTCTATTTTGCCCATGACAATAATTGTTGAATGATCTCTCTGTCCTTATCTCAACCCTTAAGCCCTTTTCATCATATTTTCTCCCCCTTTCCCTTTGAGGAAGAGGAGTGAGAGAGCAGTTCTGGTGGCGCTCAGCTGCCCAGCTGGCTAAAACTACCACAACAAACTTTTCACATAAAACCTCTTTTAGGATCCTATTTTTTATGACTAAATATAACATCAAAACTGAGAAGAAACTCTTCTGTTTCTTGAAAAGGAAACCTTTCCTTCCTAGTCTGGCAGCCAACATTCATTAGTATGAGAGGCATTAGGATGCTCACTTTTTTCTTGATGCCCTCAGTCTCTTTACAGAGGGTACTTCTGGGTTTGGATAGAATAGTTCAGTTGGAAGGGACCTTCAAAGAACATCTAGTCCGACTGCCTGGCCACTTCAGGGCTAAACAAAAGCCAGGTATTGAGTAAACCTCCCCAAGATAAATAAATAAATAAACATAATAAAAAGATAGTAAAAAATAAAAATAATAAATAATAAATAAATAAAAAAATCCTGTGACAGCAGCAGCCTGTCAGCCATGTATTATTCAGCTTGGGCCTTCCAGGTCTGTTCAGTATCCCTCCCTGCCACTGAAGGGATAGAGGAAAATACCACCTGTTCACCAACTCCATCCACTAACTGCCCCAATCCCCTGAAGTCTCTTTTGATAGCCTTCAGGCTTCTCTCAGTAATTTCATCACTACCAGCCTGCAATATCACTCAGGGGTAGTAATCAGAGGGGCCAGGAAATCAGGAAGTTTCCTGGTAATGTCCCTGACCTGGGCCCCAGGTAGGCAGCAGACTTCCCAACAGGTAGGGTCTGGCCAACATATGGGGCCCTCTGTTTCCCTCACAAAGGAGTCACCTACGACCACTGCCCTCATTTCCTCCTCGGTGGAGGAAGTCTTAAGACATACAGTTGACTTCTTTGCCCTAGACCACCTTCTGTGTGGACTTTTCCCTCACATCCCCTTACCACCCTGTCCCTTGAGTTCCAGGGCCTCAAACATATTGTGTAAAGGCACCTGGGGAGGGAAGGACAGTAGGGAGGGGGCCCACCTGCAATGTTGAGCAGGGACCTGTTTCCATTCCTCTCCATCTCCTAGGTCCCTTCTCTCTGCTTGACTGTGACAGGTCGGGGGGTCCATCGCTATTTGGGGTGTGTTGCCCCTGCACCTTTCTCTCAGGCGTGGTAGGGATTGACTCCACCAGTCTAACTCCTGTTCACACTCCCTGATAGTTCTTAATTTCTCCACCTCCTCCTTGAGCTCTGCCAGCAGGCTGATCAGATCTTCCACCTGCTCACATCTCACGCAGGCAGTATCTCTGTCACCATCTATTGGCAGCAACAGGTTCAAGCATGACCTGGAGCCCTGAGCAGCCACATCTTTGGGCAGGCACTAGGTCTAGGGTGCCACAGTCTTCTTGGCAAGTGTTTTAGCAAGTGTTTTAGCACTTGCCACCTTGTGGTGACCATGGCTGGGTTTGTTGTTTGGGAGGTAGCCAGTAGGTGGGCTGGTCTCCGTAGTGGGGAGGGATCCTCTGCCCTCCCTGCTCACCCTGACTGTGTGAACTGCCGAGTAAACTACCACACCACCTGGGGTGCATTCAGAAGAGTGTTGCCAGCAGTTCAAAGGAGGTGACTTCTACTCAGGCCTGGTGAGATCACAGCTGGAGTATTGTGTCTAGTTCTGGGCTCCCCAGTACAAGAGAGACATGGAGCTACTGGAGTAAGTCCAGAGGATGGCTATGAAGATGATCAGTGAGGGTGACCAAGCACCAGAACAGGTTCACCAGAAAGGTTGTGGAGTCTCCTTCTCTGGAAATATTTAAAACCCACCTGGATGCCCTCCTGGCAATGTGCTCTAGATGATCCTGTCTGGCATGGAGGTTAGACTAGATGATCTTCAGAGGCCCCTTCCAACCTCAACCATTCAGTGATTCTGTCAGGGCGTGCCTCTTGAACACTGACAGGCATGGGTCATCAACCAACTCTATGAAGCTTGTTCCAGTGTTTGACCACCCTCACAGTAAATATTTTTCTCCTAAAATGAAACAGATACTTCTGTTTGATTGTAATGATTGAGCCAATAGTTATAGATACTGCTGCAGACTATCCATGACACTGCCCTGAAGAATAGGCATCACCTGACAAAAGTATGCACTGTGAAACCCCTGCAGCTGTAAAATCTCTCCTGTTGAATGGGTGTGGGATTCCTCAGGACCAAGTCCTTTCACCATAGTGAAATTTCTGTCCCTATATAAGCTAGGGCTGAATGCAGACCTGTTTACTGTGAACCCTATCATCCACACTTTTGTAGCCTTTCTGCCATAGGAATGGATCATCTTTGTAATTGGTAGTGAGACTTATGAAGGCATTTGCTGGTTCACTTATTTTATTTTACTTCTGATGGGAATATGTGATTGGATGCAGAGCTCCCCAAATGATAGTCTGTCTGCTGAGAGACCAGTAAGACTTCAATTTCTAGCTTTCTAAACAAGGGCAGAAATTGTAACCCTGTTCATTTTTCATACAAAACCCACCTCGTCTGTAGAGAGTACTTTGTAATTGCTTCATCCTACTGATACAGTTAGCCTTTTTGATCCTGAAGAGATTGCATCCCTGTGCTAGGCTTTTCTCAAGTCTACAGCTGCTCACTTCTTGGGCATTTTTTTATGATCTACCACGTCCAAAGAAAAACAACCACTCTGGACACATAGATTAAAATACAATAGGCTAAGGAAGGAAGATGTGTTGATAAAATTAATTGCTCTTTTTTTTCTAAATCAGGCAGAGTTATCACAGAATTAAGAGTGGAACCCACAGCATGTTGTAGATAGACATCAATAAAAAGTATGGAAATTTTGAATATGTAATTTAGAAAGTGAAAATATATACACATACATAAATATACAAATCTAAGCTAGTAAACTCCAAAGTTTTGTACTTAAATTACTTTCAAAAAAAAAAGGTTTGAGTTAGTATTTTTTTTTCCCTTTTTATTTCTCCAAACTTTGCTTTCCTCAGTGGTGCACACTCCATTTAGTTTACTATGTTCTGTCTGATACTCGTAGGCAAATCTGTGTGTCTGTCCATGCCATGTCCTGATCGTGGAACTGCAGTTAACTGCTTTGTTACTCCTTTTCCATTAGTCCTGTTCTAATTATATGTGCCTACTGTGCTAATTATAGGTGCCCAATGCCCATCTTACATGTCTCTTTGGTCTTTCCATTCATTTTCAATCTTCCTAGATTTCATGCTGGTTTCCTCACTACTATACTCTTTGTCTCTGATCACATACCATCTGCAAATCCTGTGCTATGGGCTGGTGTTCCCATTTTGCTTCAGAATGATGGCTTGTTCCCCCCTGTCCCTTAAGGTGCCTCTCAGGTGCCTGAAAATGTGTTTTCAGCGCTGTTACCCACCAGCATCAGCTGCTGCAGGAGGATCTAATGTTAGCAACAAATCAGTACTATAGAGCGTTAATTTGAAGTACAGAAACAAAAACATTATGGAAGTATAAATTTTACCAAGGTAGCCTTGCCTTTGTAATGTGTGAAAGTTCTAATACCCCCACCTTGAATTTTTCACAAGCTTTATATAAAAACTTTCATTTATAGTTTCATGCAAAATGACAAAGGGAAACTTGAAACAAAAGTGGTTTGGGTAGGCTTTTTTTTTTTTTTTTTTCTCTGCTTTGTTAACTCACAGTCTTTTTTGAAATTATTTTCCCAGGCTACATCCACTCCTTAAATATCCACTGTGTCTCATTCGTAGCCACCCCCAAACCCTACTTTCACACTAATGCATCAGAGTTTCTTCCATAACATCTTTAACCCACAACTCTGAGTATGGTGGACAGGTGGACCACATAATCAACATTTAGTTGGAAAAAAAAAAAAAAGATTTCATGGAGTGTGATAGGAGGATATAGTGTGCTTTACATTCACCAAAAGAACATTTTTTTTTTTTTTTTGGTGAATTTACAAGGCTTTATAAAAATTTTCATGACCTCCAGTTGAGAGAGGATGTGAGTTCCCAGGTACAAAGCCTTCGAAAGGCTTTTAGAAGTTTTTGTTTGTTTGTTTGTTTTTTTTGAAATAATACAGACTTTTTTACAAAGCAAATGTAAACTGTAAACTATATCTAAATTAGCTGTTTAGCTAAATCAAGTTTATGTATCTAACCTCTGTGTAAAATTGTATCTTTTTCTACAAACTGAGGCAGAAGCATCAAAAAATATGACCCCCATTTTTTACTTTAATGTAAGTGGTCGTTTAAATGATGTGGGTGATGAAGTCACACAACTGCAAAAGTAAAGAAACTCACTTCAGGTTATAGCAGCATTTTTACATATTTACAATTTCTGGTCCTTCTGCTGTAAAAAGACGTCTGGATTTAAACGAGAAAGTTAGCCCCAAAGGCTCATAAATTATAGTTAGAAAGTATTTACCAAAATGCTGGAAAATATCACCTAAAAATAAAAGATGAATAAAATAAAAAGTGATTATGAACACTGTTTGAAAAAAGTAACTGGATTGTGAATACATAAAGTATTATTTTGGTATGTTTAGTCATTAATGTATCTCTGCTTTTGCTTCTTAAAGGAATGAAAAAAGAGTTTCTCCCTGTAATCAAGTTAATTTTCTTTCTGGATTTCTTAGGAAATGATTGTTTTATTCCTTAAAAAAAAAAAAAAAAAAAAAAGTGGGAAAAGAGAATGTAGCTAAATTTTGAACAATGTTTTTCTTAGCAGAGAAAGAACTAATTTCATGTTCAATGGAAAGTAGTTTCTTCAGAATAATTTTTTTTTGTTGCTGTTGTTGTTGTTGTAGTTTTATTTGTTTGTTTTTCCTTACAGGTAATATTTTGAGTTGTATGAGGGCTATTTAAACTGGTAATGTTGTGATGGCATGACATTGGGGGAAGGGAAGAGAAACAGAGATGACTCTTAATGTTGTTTGCAACTAGCTCAGTACTCATCTAACGATTTTGTGCTAAAGCCATTCAACAAGCATGATGAAGATGATAATCAGCCTTTGTTTTTAGATTCCTTTTAGCTTTATTGTAGAATAATTTAATTAAAATACATTTTTATTGTCATTTTACTGTCTCTGCCTGCTCTTGTTACTGCTTTAATTTCCTGAAAGGGAGATGTATGACATCCTGTAGGCATCAGTGATAGCTTTCAATAGTCAGTTCATGTTCTTTGAAATTATTTTCATTTCATGGAAAAAACTTATTGTGAGGAAATAGAAATGATTATCTGATGTAGAACTGAAGAGAGAAATCTTTTCTCTCCAGGCACTCTAGTTCTGTGCTGAGACTCTGTGCATTTAGTGGGGGATGGGAATGGAAAACCCATGAATGTATTTTACTGAATAGTTCCTTTGGGAAGCAAGGTTGGTCCCAGGGATACGGATGGAAGATCAGGCCATGGGAGATCTTTCTCAGTCCCTAGCTTGTTATATGTATAATTTGCCAAGACAGTTGTGCTAACGTAGCTCTATGAATTTCTCCCTAACCTTTTGTGTCTTGTTTATTTAAACTCTAAGTTATTGCAAGGAAGGTCTAGAATTACCAAACTCATCACTCTGCTGTTATTTACTAGGCTTTCACTTTGGGCAGGGTTTTGGGTTTTACCAGTTTCTAGACATCTGGCAGCTTTGGCAAGTGCCTACCATGTGCATGCATGTGTATGTACCAAATATGTATGCACCAAATCAATATAGCATACACTAGATCTTTGTGTCACAGACCTACCAATGCTGGTGGGTCTGCCCCTTGTTATTTTCAAGTATAGCATTCAAATTTCATTAGGACGTAGCCATTTCCCATCAAATCTGTATACAGCCATGTGTGTGTTGCTTTGTCAATTGCCCTGAGAATGGTGATGTCACTCGTGTCTTTTTTTTTTTTTTTTTTTTTTTTTTTTTTTTGGTGAACCAAACAACCATAAATGAGGAGTCACAAAGAAAATCAAGAGTTACATACCTAAAACTTGGAAATCATGGTAGGCAAAAAAAGTTATGTTTTTTTTTTTTTTTTTTTTTTTTTTTACCCTCCAAACTTGTGGAAAAGCCAACAGCCTGTGGCTTCACTGTTGTAGAAGAAGCTTACTGCTCAGCTTTCATTTAATGCAGTGTCTCCACGGTCCTTGCAGTAGGTGCAGGTCACACAGTCAGTCTGGCAACTCCAACTGATGGGGACTAAAAGAATTTAAAATGTGCCTTGCTAATTCACATCAGAAAAGTCTGGGCATGTTAATGAGAGCTAGAATGAGAATGCCTCTACCTGTATAGGCTTCTCCTTCAGTAGAAATTAATATTTTGACTCATTGATAAATATTCAGTTGGAGGCTATTTAGATAGACTTGCTAACAGAAATACAAGCCTATGTACTGCAGTTTTTGCATTTCTGGAAATTGTTGTTTCTAAATGATACAGAAAATGAACATGTACAAATGACAAATGCCTGGCCACTTGACATACAGGCATTCAAGAAATGCTGATGAATCATATTTGCTGTTCTTTAATACAAAGGTCCTTAAGCATGCAAGGAAGAATATCAAAAGACTTGATCACACTCCTGTCATCTAAGAGACAAATAGATTTTTGTTTCTTTCTCTTTCCTTTTTTTTTTTTGACAAAAGCACTTTTTTTTTTTTTTTTTTTCAAAATACCTTAACGTTTTAAAAAGAGTACTAGAGGATGAATACCTCAAGAAGACATTATGTCTCAGAACTTCCTATGTAAAGGGGTTTGATTCTTGTGTTGAGTTTAATTGTGATGTAAACATACACGAAATCACGGATATGCTGTTTTCCTAATACATACACAAAATCATGGATATGCTGTTTTCCTAATATCCAAGAATAACATGGTTAACAACACAGTGTGATGTTTGTGTTCTTAAGGATTTTTCTTTTTTAAAACTAAAATGATTGTAAAATTTGTTTGAAGATATGGATATATAGGTTTTTCTAGGACTTCTGAACATCTGCAGGTCCATCCTGTGGCACTTACTGAAGTATCTGTATTTGGTACTTTTGAAAAGTATGATAATTAACACATGAGGCACTGCAACACTGATTTTTAAAACAAACAAAACAAAAAATACTTTGTGTTCATTTTGGTTTGTTCTTTTACAAGACTAGAAGCAAGAAAGTAGAAAGGGCTTTCAGTAGTGATTTTCAGTGGCGTCTGATACAGGATAATGTCTATCAGTCAGAGTGATAACAACTTTTAAATAAGGTGTTCATATTTGATTGCAGACAAGGTTACCTAATTGCTTCCAGCTTGCAAGTGTTACAATCCCAGCCCTGATGAACAGCAGGCACAGTTACAGAGAAATGATGTTGATCACATGGGTGAATGATGGGCAACAGGTGTGTAATAATCATTGATATTCTGACATATTTAACTATTACAAATGTTAACATATATTTGATGTATTTAAGTATTACTAGCATTATTAAATGTACATGTGGACTCCAAGTTAATGATTATTGTAGCTTAACAATTTAGTCATTTAGTCACTACTTTTCCTTGAACAATGTGGAAGAGAATGAGTCCTTCTGTGCCTCTTGGCATAGTAAGACTTGGAAGATCTGATACTTGAAAGGATACTAGCATTGCTAGAGCAAAATTGCTTGTGTCCAAAGATATTACCTTGATAAAACTGTCCTTTTGAGGAAAATAGTTACATATTATGAATATATATATAAACTGAAATAAGACTACAAATAAATATGATGATCTTTAAACATATTATTTTCATAATGGAAGTAGGTAAAGATAAGTGATTTACGATTATTATTATTATTATTATTATTATTATTATTTTGTAGGAAAGAAGACTTATGGAACAGCTGTTTCCTGAATATCCTAAACTATTTCTGTCTGCTGTACAAGCACTGTTATCTTTTAAAATCATAGTCCATAGTGGTTTTGATTTGCTTGGAGCAGAGGAGGAGAAAGCATGCACTTTGTCTGTATGTGCTTAAGCCTACAGCTGAAAATGTTAACAGTAAAGTGTCACAATGTGATTTTAATCATTTCTCCTTCTGCATGAAGTAACAGACCTTATTAGTCACTGTAATATAGGTGCAATGAAAGATGCTTCTTCATTCAAGGCTTCTTCAGCTTTTTGTTAGCTATACTACTTTGCAGAAAAAACAAACAAACAAAATGAGTTGCTTTTGCAATCATTATTGTCTTTGTAGAAAACTTGCCTTGATTTTTGTTTGGTATATCTATTATTTGTAAGAATTTCATCATTCTGATTTGTAATTTCTATATTTGTGCCATATGTTGGGATGTCTTAGTTGCAAAATTTTACTTTATTATTCCTTTATTATATCTTACTCAAATTCAAAAACCAAGAAAATAATAAATGAAATTATGTTAGTAGTGATTGCCAGATGAGATGATTTATGATCCAGATCATGGAAAATTCTGAGTTCTTCCAGTATGCAAATAATGTCTGAAGACTCACAAGTAACAAGTACTCTCATCAGTTGAAGTAGGTCTTTTAATTCTGACCCCTTAGGTTGTTACAAAAACTAAGCTTCTTTCTCCAGTGTTATTTGTTGTGGCTGTGTCATTAATTTTTACTAAACAGTTGTTTAGAACCCACTTTTTTGCCCCCACTTAGCTTCTTGACACAGACACAGCCAGTTTGTAGGAATGGTACAGGTGTTGGTCTAGCTGACTGAGTCTAAAGCTTGTTTGTTTGTTTGTTTTTCCTCCATTGACAACTTTAACTTGATTCAAAGGCACTAAGTTAGCTTTCAGTCATTTGCCTGAGGTATCACAGTCTTGTGGACTGAACAAGAGAGCAATCAGAAGTATTACCTTGGTTCTTACAATTTCTGGATGTGATTTGTGTGACTTTAAGATTGGGTACTGAAAATGGTATATGTTGACTTGAATTGTGACTGCTTTTGGCTCTCTGTAAAATACTATCTTGAATAGTTTGTTGCTTCTGGATAGGCTGGAGGCTTTTCCTTTTATTTGTCTGTCTATCTATCTATTTATTTTTTCCCATTATTAGTTTGGCTTATGCAAGATGTGGTGGGAAGGGAACGGGAACTTTATTTACCCCTGTGGAGCTCTCACTCACATTGATTCAGTTGCTGTTTGTGTTGCCTTTTTTTTTTTTTTTTTTTTTTTTCCCTGTTTTATTTGCCATTTTCCCTCTGCTTGTGTATAATACTATGTTGCTTCTTCTGCTATGCCCATTCACACAATGGATGTAGTCCCAGAAAGTTCATAGCTTGACTGCAACTACCCTTGTTTCTGTCTTTCCACCTGGTGGCACAATGGAGCAAGCATTTTTTGGAGGCAAAGATGATTTATGTTGTGGAAGTCATTTCTTCATTTTGGAACTCAAGCAGCAGTACAGAAAGGAAAGCAAAATCTCCCCTCCATTCTCTCTCTGTCTCTCTCTCTCTCTTTTTGTTGTTGCTGCAGACAAATTTTCCCATATTCTTGACATTTTATTTTAATTTCCTAAATGCTATTAGAGAATACATGTAAGTGCTTAGATCCACAATTTCAGGTTATGATGTTGCTCATTCTTGAGAATTCCTGAGATTGAGCAGGAATTACTTAAGCTTCTAAGTAATTTAAGTGTCTTACATTTGCAGAAAAAGGTCACTCCCCTTCCCCTGCATTCCCTGCTGTGACCTTTGAACAATGTACTGCTTCTCAGGAATCTTATTCTGGTTATGGTCATTGCTTTTTGAATGTTCTTCAACAATTTTTTTTTTGTACCTTAGCCTCTATGTTGCCGTGTCATGACTATAACACTAAGAAGAGCATTTGAGAAAACATTTGTTTTCAGGGCCCCCTCATGCAAGAGAGAAACAGACATAAGGGGATGGGTCCAATGTAGGGCCACAAAGATGATTAAAGGACTGGAGCACCTCTCCTGTGAGGAAAGGCTTAAAGACCTTGGATTGTTCAGCCTGCAGAAGAGGAGATTTAGGGTGGATCTCATCAATGTATACATGAAGGGAGGATGAAATGAAGACAAAGCCAGGCTCTTTACAGTGGTGTCCAGTGCCAGAACAAGAGGCAGTGAGCACAGACTGCAACATGTGAGGTTATGTCTGAATATCAGGAAAAACTTCTTTACTGTGACTGAGCACCGGCAAAACTTGCCCAGAGAGGTTGTGGTGTCTCCCTTCTCGCAGATCTTCAAAAGCTATCTGGACACAGTCCTGAGCAACCTGCTCTAGGTGGCTCTTCTTGAACAAGGAAGGTAGGATCAGATGGCCTCCACAAGCCATTTCCCACCTCTCCCATTCTGTGATCCTCTGTTTCACTGAAGAGCTATTTCTATGTTGGAGAAATTCATTTTCATAGAAAAAAAATGTTAGTTCTATGAATTATAAATCAAGTCTCAACTCGATCTGAATTTAGTAATATTTATAAAAGGCAAGTAAACAGCGCTGGGTGTGCGGGGACAGTATGCTCTACCAACACACACACACGAACATCGAACATTCTAAAGATACAGAGCATTGCTTTTACTTATTAAACCCGAATACATCTAGACATACGTACAACCAGAAAAGGCAATAAACAATACTTTAAGTTCCAAGACTTATAACAGTCTCCATTTTCCATTCCTTTTCTTGATTACAAACACCAGTGAATTCCAGGGCTAGTCAGGGGAACCATATGTCTTGCTTTAAGTTGTTAAGCAACTCGGCCTTCGGTCCTTATGTATCCTAATCTTTCTGAATCAAAGAAAAACATATCCATCTCCTTTTCAAGGCCAATAGGGCCTGGGTCAAAAGGTACGTCCAGGTCATCAGGGGGCGTAACAGCAAAGGCCTGCGATGGCAGTACCGGTGCGGGGGCCGATGGCATAGCAGTCAGATCAGTAATGGAGCCTGCAGCTCCCTCACTATCTGGCAAACCACATGTTTCTGACTGTGGTCCCACATGGCTCTTTAAGGCCTCAGAGACTGCTCGCCAGGTGCTAAGCAATCCCACCGCAACCTTGTCATTTTTATTTGCATGGCGTCTCCTGAATCACCCTTCTTTGTTCCCTCTAAACTCTTTTACATTCCTGATGGCCTCATCTTGAAATACTTCTTGACACGAATTATTACTCCATATATCACAAAAGTGTGGTAAATACTTCATGGAAGTAGCAAAACAGAGATGGTTTCATTAAAGGGTTTATCATCATGACATGACACACATGTGGGTGATGATTTTTTAGTGGAGGTACAGAAATACATTTACTTTTCTAAAGCACTATTCTGTTTTTGTAAAGAATGTATCAAAAGTGTGTCTCTGAAGACATATAATGAGAAAAAAAATGTAGAAACATGATAAAGAGGAGTTGGGAAAACAGGTCATCCACCCTGTGCAAGATGGTTAAAAATGTTCGTCTCATTTCTTCATCTTTTCTTTTTCTTTTTCTTTTTCTTTTTCTTTTTCTTTTTCTTTTTCTTTTTTCTTTTTCTTTTTCTTTTTCTTTTTCTTTTTCTTTTTCTTTTTCTTTTTCTTTTTCTTTTCTTTTTTCTTTTTTTTCTTTCTTTTTCTTTTTCTTTTTTCTTTTTCTTTTATAAACTAGATGACAATAAGAGAGATATAAAAGGATTTCTGAAAATCTAAGGCAAGTAAACAACAATCACTTGCACAGTGATACAGGTTGTCAGAGTAGCTAGATTTATTGGCATAGATGATTTAAAGACGTGTATCTAAAAGGAATTAATTCAGAAAGGAATATCAAGCAATTCAGTAAGCTTTGTCTTCTGTCTGAATGAGGAGAACATGCGGCCCACCTTTCCCTGGGCTTAATGTTGGGATTCTGCAGAATGTGCATTTGGCCCTGTGAACCAGGGCACTATGAAAGAAGAAATGTTTCATGCAGTTTCTGCTAGGCTTGTGGTGATTATTCCCAAAATAAATCCCTGTTTCATGTTCCTGTCTTGCACTTTATCCAGGTAAACTGTAGACGTAGGTGCTGAGGTTATTCTCCTTGCACTTACTCCAGGGCTTTTCTGTGAAGAGACTTTACAATTACTATAAACTGGGGATTACACTGTCATGTGAACAGATGGACATAAGACATTGCCCAAGTTTGACTGATGTAATATTTATAAGATGCTGCTGAAATGATCTGGGATGAATATGTAATGTTAGATCTTCTAAGCATGTTAGACAGAAAAGCCAGAGCTTTGCTCCATATGTGCGTGTGGCTCATCTTCTCAACTCCCTTCATAAGGTCATAATAACTTGCTTGTGTGCTGACACTAATCATCATCATCTCTAAGTAGTATTGGTCTCTTACTGTCTGCCAGTCATCTTTATACAGCATATGCTGCCACCACAAAGCCTCGTTAGAAAGCTTTGCCTGAAAATAAGGCTATTAGCTGTTGGTTCTGAATTCTGACAAAGTCTACATCCCACTTCCTAATGCATAGTCTTATATAAGGTATTATTACCATCAACTACCAGCAATCTGACTACATTCACAGGAAATGGAAAAAATAAAGTATAAAGATAAAAGAGTTAAAAGAGATAAAGTATAAAGAGTTTTTTGTTTGTTTGTTTGTTTGTTTTGTTTTCTCATGATTCTTTACTGGTCTTTAGAAAGAGAAAAGTTACTGTCAAACAGAAGCTTAATGGAAAAAACAAAGATCACTTTTAAAGTGCTTCTCTGTCTCACACAGGTGTTATAAATGAAGTCTCATCTCAATCTGAATTTAGTAATATTTATACTTATAAATGGTATAAAAGGCAAGTAAACTGCACTGGGTGTGCGGCAAGTCTACGCTCCACCAACACACACACACACGAACATCGAACATTCTAAATATACAGAACATTGCTTTTACATACTAAACCCAAGTATGCCTATACAATCAGAAAAGGTAACAAACAATCCTTTAAGTTCCATGACTTATTAAACTCGAGTACACCTATACATATGTAAAATCAGAAAAGGTAACAAACAATCCTTTAAGTTCCATGACTTAACAGTCTCCATTTTCCATTCCTTTTCTTGACTACAAACAAGTCTCCATTCTCCATTCCTTTTGAACAATATATCTCGCTTTAAGTTGTCAAGTAACTCGGTCTTCAGGCCTTATGTATCCCTTTCTTCCCAGATTGAAGTAAAGCATATCCATCTCCTTTTCAAGGCCAATAGGCCTGGGTCAAAAGGCACACCCAGGTCAACAGGGGGCATAACAGCAAAGGCCTGTGATGGCAGTACCGGTGCGGGGGCCGATGGTGTAGCAGAAGGATCAGTAACGGAGCCCGCAGCTCCCTCACTGTCTGGCAAACCACACATTTGTGATTGTGGCCCCACATGGCTCTTTAAGGCCTCAGAGACTGCTTGCCAGGTGCTGAGCAATCCCACTGCAACCTTGTCATTTTCAGTCCCACACCTTGACCTCCATTTGGTCCCATGTTTCAGGATCACTGACTGTCTGATCGTTAATAAGGAGAATAAGCTGTAAGGTTACCAGGACAGTCTTTGTTTCTAATGTTATATATGGAGTGGTAATTCGTGTCGAGAAAATGGTTGATACTAATAAAGAAGGGGGAGATTTGGGAATGTGGCCATGGGGGTTGGAAAGCCCCATGGTTGAGATAACATTAGACTCTTAACAAGTTTCCAGCAACTTTCTGTGCGAGCTTCTCTGAGCAGTTTGCCGAGTTTGGCCGAACCGATCTTCATGAGGCGATCAAAGTGCCTGTTCCTGTCCTGGTCTCTGTTCTGCCAGCCAGCTCCTCTTCAGTCCTTTTTCCTGCTTCTTTATTGATCACGTAAGTTCATCGTGTTGCCTAATATAAATATATATATATTTAAATATATATATAAATTTATATATATATATACAAATATATATATTTAAATATATATGTATTTAAAGTATGATAGTGTTTATATTGCTAAAGTGCCACTAACTATTTTTTCTAATTTATGGTGGTCAAAGGCAGAGTTCCTACTTTTTTTTTTTTCTTTTCTTCTTTTCCTTCTACTTTCCTTCTACTTTTCTTTTTCTTTTCTTTCTACTTTCTACTTTTCTTTCTACTTTCTACTTTTCTTTCTACTTTTTTTTTATTTTTTCATGATGTTTTCTCATAAAAATAGAAAAAATAGGCTAAAACACATTAAAAACAAACAAAACAAAACAACAACAACAAAATAGATTCATGATGAAATTGATTTGAGTTAGTCAATTAAGTTAATCTGATTTATAATTTTCTGGTCTAGTTGGCAACCCTATAAGATGTTGTGATATATGGAGTAATAATTTGTGTCAACAAGATGGTTGATATTAATAAAGAAAGGGGAGATGTAGGAGTGTGGCCATGGGGGTCGGCAAGCCCCATGTTTGATGATAATATCAGACTCTCTAACGATGAGGCCATCAGGAATGTAAAAGAGTTTAGAGAGAACAAAGAAGGGTGATTCAGGAGACACCATGCCGTGCCAGATTGCTTGTTCTCCAGCCGTTAAGGCATGGAAGTTGCTGGGTGTTTGCTGTTGCTGGGCAAAGTTGTTTGACCAATGAAAACTTGTTTTTGAAAAGGACTGCTATGGGGCAAAGGGTGTAAGAGGGGAACCTGTCCTCAAGATGAAAAAAAAAAGGCAACACGGTATAATGAAGTTATGTTATCAATAAAGAAGTAGAAAAAAAAGGAATGAATAGGGACAGGCTAGCAGAACAGAGACCAGGATGGGAACAGACACTTTGATCACCTCATGAAGATAGGTTTGGCCAAACTCAGCAAACTGCTCAAAGAAGCTCTACAGAAAGTCACTGGAAATAGGAGCACCAGAGCTGGAGAGAAGCTCGAGCTGAAAGAAGCTGAGCCGCACATACGACTGCCCCTCGCTGGTAAGCAGTTGCGCATTACGGGGAATCATACATCCTCATTAACGATCAGACAGTTTATGCTTCTGAAATATGGGACCAAATGGAGGTCAAGGTGTGGGACTCTACAAGTAAAAATGACAAGGTTGCGGTGGGATTGCTCGGCACCTGGCAAGCAGTCTCTGAGGCCTTAAAGAGCCATGTGCGGACTGTGGTGGTTTTACCGTGCTGGGCAGCTAAACACCACAACCGCTCTCTCACTCCCCCTCCTTTAGATGAGGAGCAGGAGAAGTAAAGCAAAGAACAACTCACGGGTTGAGATAAGGATAATTTAATTAAAGGGAAATAATTATAATAATTAAATAAAGACTACCATGAACTAAACAATTTAACTAAGGGGAAATAAAAAGGGAAAGGGGAAAAGGGAGGGGAAAAGGAAAAATAAAAAGAAGAGAGGAAAACAAACAAACAAAATAAATGAAGGCTACATGGAAGTGCAGAGGAAAGAAATTACTCTCTACTTCCCACAAATGAGCGATCTTTGACCACGTCCTTGAAGCAAGGCCTCAACGCACGCAGCCCGTGTTCAAGAGGAGGACCGACGTTTTCCCAATGAGAGCCCACCCCTCCCCTCTTCTTCCTGTTTCCACCTTTTATTGCTGAGTGTGACATCACATGGTACGGAATATCCCTTTGATTGGTTTAGGTCAGCTGCCCTAGTGATGTTTCTCTCCTCACTTTTTGCCCACCCCCTAGGAGGGTTAGAGAAAGGCCCAACGCTGTGTCACTGCTGCTCAGCAGTAGACACAACGCTGGTGTGATAACGCTGCTGTTCCAGCTACAAGTGCAGAGTACGGCACTGTATGGGCTGCTGCCAGGAAAGCTAACATTCCAGCCAGACCCAGTACAGACCACAGTCAGAAACATGTGGTTTGCCAGATAGTGAGGGAGCTGCAGGCTCCGTTACTGATCCTTCTGCTACACCATCGGCCCCTGCACTGGTACTGCCATCGCAGGCCTTTGCTGTTACGCCCCCTGATGACCTGGACGTACCTTTTGACCCAGGCCCTATTGGCCTTGAAAAGGAGATGGATATGTTTTTCTTTGATTCAGAAAGATTAGGATACATAAGGACCGAAGGCCGAGTTGCTTAACAACTTAAAGCAAGACATATGGTTCCCCTGACTAGCCCTGGAATTCACTGGTGTTTGTAATCAAGAAAAGGAATGGAAAATGGAGACTGTTATAAGTCTTGGAACTTAAAGTATTGTTTATTGCCTTTTCTGGTTGTACGTATGTCTAGATGTATTCGGGTTTAATAAGTAAAAGCAATGCTCTGTATCTTTAGAATGTTCGATGTTCGTGTGTGTGTGTTGGTAGAGCATACTGTCCCCGCACACCCAGCGCTGTTTACTTGCCTTTTATCAATATTCCTTTTATAAATATTATTAAATTCAGATCGAGTTGAGACTTCATGAGACTTGTTAAGTATTTCCATAAAATTATTTCTCAAACTTAGGACAACAGTTGACATTTGCAGTAAGTAATGTTGTTGTTTTTGTTTTTGCCAATGTAAGACTTTCTTAAACTGCATTACCTGCTTTTAAACTTTCTCAGACTGTATTACCTGTTTTTTTGCTCTCTATAGGGTGGCTTTCTTAATCTCTTTTTATCTCCCTCTGCCCTGATAGTCTGTAATCTCTGTGATAGTCTAAACAATTGGAACGTGAGTTTTCTGGGTGTGCATTTAATCACAGATTAAGGTTTTCAAAGTTATTAATAATAAAAGTGTATATGATTCCTAGGGAATTTAATGACAATTTGTGGCTATATTTCTAGCTGTATATTAAAATTTATGATTTCTAGGTGGAAAAATCAATTATTATTTCATTTTTAATGTGAAATACATTAGTGCAATAATCTATTATGTTATTATGTTATAGAGTGTTACGTTATGAATACCACTGACTCTCAGAAACACTAGATTTTGATTTTTGTGACCTTATCCTCTTCCACCTGCAGTGAAAAGCATAGTTCATCCTATTCCTATGTTTAAATTTGCATGAAATGCAATCATAGGTCAAATTTTGCCATTCAGCCTGTGAGTGGAGATCTTTAAACAGTATTAGAAAAACTCCAGCAGATCTGCCAAGTAAGCCTTTATGACGTGAACAATTGTGATGAACTTCTGTTGTATATTATCAATAAAAAGAAAAGCCAAATATCAATATCAAATTGTCAAATCCATTGAGAGAGTCTGACTTTAAACCTCCTAATTACCAAGCAAACTTTTTATTCCTGAGCAGCCATTCACACCAGTGTGACTCCAAGAGATGAGATTATTTCCAATGCTGCAGGGTAACAAAAAGTAACAGGGTAAAAAAAGTATTGCAAAAACACCAAATGAAAACAGGATAGAAACTAGGAGGGAAAATGCATGGGCATCTTGGGGAGACAAAGACTGAGAAAGTAAAAGCCAGCTTTATGTTGTCCTTTTTTCTTCCCTGTTACGATATCTCTAACCTGAACTACTCCTTTAAAACTTTAGCGTTACACACTCCCAAACCACCAAAACACTTTTGCTTTTAGATTTTACTGTGGAGCTCCTTTTTAGCTGTTACATATTTTTCTCTTTATTAGTCTCTTTATCAGTGCTAACAGTAGTTAACTTGCTGTGATTATTATAGATCAGCCTCCAAGGCCATTAAAGTCACACCATCATCAATACAAGATCAAATTAACATACTATATAACATACTATATAATACACTATATAACATACTATATAACATACGTTAATTTGGAAACACCCAGTTTTCCTGAATCAAGTCCCTGAGTTGCTCTCTGGCTGTCCCAGAACCTTCTGGGCAGATTACCGTGTTTGTACGCATGTTTGAACATCAGGGAAAGGCAAAGAGGGCCTAGGAGGCCCCAAGAGGGAAATCTAGTAAATTAAAAGGTTTTATGTAATCTAAGATACCAGGCCCATTTGCAAGGCAAGGTAAACTGACTTCATTACTACCTGCTTCAGGTTATCTGGGTAGAGAGTGACAGATCATTTTGTAGGGCCTGAAGGCAGACTGATCAGTCTGCCTAAAAATAAAATAAAATAAAATAAAATAAAATAAAATAAAATAAAATAAAATAAAATAAAATAAAATAAAATAAAATAAAATAAAATAAAATAAAATAAAATAAAATAAAATAAAATAAAATAAATAATAAATCTAGGACTGAGACTGAGGTTAAAAAAAAAAAAAGATTTACAAGGCTCACTGGTGCATTTGGCCCACTCAGAAAGGATTTTGGCTGTTGGTCCTGTATGATTACTGTGTTTCATATTTGCTGAAATCTGCAAAATGAGTGAATTACTTCTGATTGCAGGAAGTTTTCTATTTTTTACTAGAATCTGCATAGAAAACAGACAAGAAACCACATATGCAAAGACAAGAGAAGGAAAGGGTCTTTTAGAAAGAGAACACATAAAAGAAAGTATAAATCTTTTGATGCCTGACCTTTTACTCATATATTTCCAGGGGCAGATTGAATAAAACAAAACTCATCAAGTTGTTGAAAGAATTATATCTTCAATTCTGCATAAAAACAAAAGGCAACTGCCTTTTTATGTAAGATAGGGAAGAAACACACAGAACCATTTTTTTTTTTGTAAAAACAAACACTTGCAATCTACTTAATGCATTATTGATGTAAAATGTATCTTTTTTAATTAAAAGAACTCTTAATTAACTTAAAGCTATTATGGTGAGTAAAATTTATCTGCAGCTACAAGTTAGAATTATTGGAAAAGGTCAAATGAAAGGTCTAATTATAGTTTTTCTCCTTCATCCTCTGTGAGATCCAGAAGAAAATAATAAAACAGACATTCATGTAGGATGCTGTGCTTGGTTACTTTGTTTAATTTAATTCTTTATTGTTAATTTATTTCTTCTGTCTTCTACGCTGGCATTATTCATAAGCATCTTAGAAATGCGGTCAACATTTAATTTTCACATAGGCGCATCCAAGAGTCAGTAGAAACTTAGTAGCCAAAGGTCCTCATTAGAGTGAACACAACTAGAGGAAAACTTGGTGGGGAATTCAAATAAAAAAATGATTAAAATTAATTATTATAATATTATAATTAATAACGTTAAAAATTATATCCATGCTCTCCTCTCGCTTTTTGATCTTAGGGAACAAGTACATTAATCTGAAAGCTCCTGTTTTACTTTTATATGTTACTGAATAATCCTTGAAAGTCCTTTGGGCAAGAGACTCCTGGTGTTCTGTTTGAAGAGATTTATAACAAAGGCTTGGTAAATTATTAGAACACCCAGAAATAGCTAAAATAAAAGAAATAGTACATATCAGCCTGTTATTATCATAATTAGATGGAGAGAGTTGCAGAAAACTTAAACCAGTTTGATTTTAGAAGAAAGAATAATTTGAATCAAAACAAGTTTTCTTCTTTTCCTTTCATTTTCCCAGCTCCAGGCTGTTTTCTCTGCTACAGAGCCTGTCTGATGCAAAGAATTTCACTTCCAAGTTGCATATCTCTGGAAATAAATGAAGAACCAAGTACAACAAAATCTCGTGTGTTTCTGCAAAAACAGCAGCATATACTACTGATTATGATCTTGATAATAGCTAAGAATGTTTCACTTTAATGAAAGCCATCTCTAAGATCAAAGCTTGCTGTGCTCCTCTGTTGCCTGAAGGCAAATAGCAGGCAGCCATAGTATCCTAAAAGAACTTCTCAGTTCCCTTCAGAAACTGGAGGGTGAATAAAAAGACTGGCCATAAGGAGTGGATGAATTGGCACTCCAGTGATTTGACTAAAGAACTAGGTGCTCAAGATTCTTCAGTCTAGTATGACATGTCTGATTACGTAATCTTTCATGATGAAATTATCAATGAATTTTCCCAGTGATCATATCTTTCAGTGGCGATTGCCATTTATCTATCATCAGATATGTTTTCAGATATGGTTTCAGGGTATAAAGTCTATATATGACTTTAAAAAGCTTATCTTTGGAGACATTATTATAAGTCCCTCAAATTATAAGTCCCCAATATACAAATTTCCATGTATATGATTCCTCTGATAAAAGAGCACAGGTCTGATTTATGAGCTAGACTATACATTTAACAAACATTCAACAAAGTGCAGAACAATTTATATACCTTCATCTTGCTTGAATAAAAATTGGGGTCACTCTATTTGATCCACACTATATTTCTTCAAAATATAGATTTTTGATTGGCATACATAACATGCACTTTTAGAAGCTCACAGTAAAATGTTATTAATGCATTCTTGAAATGTGAAAATTCTCAGTTAAATGAATTCAATAATATATTAAAAAAAATGTATACAATCTTCTCCTTCTCCTTCTCCTGTTACCTTCAGTGGCAGTGGCGACCTGGTTCAGGAACGGCACAGCAACCAGCCCCAGGCCGCTCGGGCCATCGGCTCACAGACACCAATGTGGAGGATGGCAAATGACATTTATTGCTGAGTTACACAGTGTTATATAGCTTGGGTTTACAACGTCACTTCTGTCTGCTTACATCATAAACTACATGCTATTGCCTATCAAGGGAGGGGCTCTATCTTTCTGTACAGCGCAATATCTTCCAGCCACCAGACCCTAACTACCTACATTTACCCCCTCCCTATGTATAACTAAATTAGCTAAAATATAACAATCTAAAAAAACTTCTGCTCCTGTCTTAGTTCTATACTTTAAAACAATCTTAAGAGGTAGACATCATAACTTGAATAAAAAGCATAAGGCACAATAAACATGAGAAAACTAGGGGGTAACTAGTAATAATGCGGTGTAACTTGGGATAACTAGGGATAACTGGGGATAACATAATGTTAACTTTCTCTAGCAGGATTTTAACAAACGACACAAGCTTATTTAGTATACAGGGTCCAGAGATCAGTGTTATTATGATCATTGTGATCGGCCCTACTAAGGTATCAGGGTGGTTAACCACAGTGAATTGTTAAACCATGATTCAAACCATCCTTGTTGGGCTTCTCTATCTCTTTTTCTTTTTTCTAGACCCTCCCTAAGTTTGTCCATTGTGTCTCTGACAACCCCTGTGTTATCTGCATGTACACAACATTCCTCTCCTAGCGCTGCAAAAAGTCCACCTCGTTGTCCTCATTGATCTGCCGCCGCTGTGCAGAGATGTGCTTCTGCTTCTGCTTGTGCAAGTGCTGCTCCCTCTTATTCACATACTCCTTGGAGGAGTAGGCCAAGAGGTTGTGAAACTCATCGTAGCCCTCGTCCATCATGTACCAGTCCCGGTCAGCTTGCCGCTGGTCGTCTTCCCACTCTTGTTTAAAAACGATCATCCCTGCCCTGTCAAAGATCAGTCTACAAGTTTGTTTTAGATCAAACGGGAGCATGTTGTCTCCCCCGAAAACACCATCTATGAGGGTGGAGACCATAGCAGAATTAAGCCCTTTATCCGCGATGGCTTTAACAATTGCTTGTACATTGTTAGGGTTTATTGGCGAGTGGACCCTCTGTCCCCCATCCATCACCCAGACAGGGAATGCTAGCATGGCCGATGGGGCCCAGTCGGCACACACAATCTTAATTTTCCTCCAATCTGTGAGAGGAATTTCTCCCCCTTGCGGTTCTGCTTTATTTTGGATGGGGATATTTTTGCTTTTGACTCTGTCTGTCCCCATTTCCTCCTCCTCCTCTGAATTTGAATCAGTATCTGATCCGGAGTCGGAACTCGACTGACTAGTTACTTCCAGGTTCCGGTACCTTTTTGTCGAGTTCCAGCCCTGCCCACTACTCTTGCAGGTGGGCCGTTCTCTCCCTCTTGGCTCGCCTCGCCTTCTGCTCGGTGAGGTGTTTGCCCTACAAAGGCATTTTTTGAGATGGATGTTCCAATTGGCTCTCTGCCCCTCGCTCGCGCTTCTACCTCCTTCTCGGTCGCCCCACAACTTTTCTCTTTCTCATTCTCCTCCCCCCCCCATTTGAGCAAGTTAGTTAGATCTAGCACTTCCTCCCTGTTCCCACCAGAGGCATCTTCGCCCCGCCCTTTGCCTTCTCGTTCGGTGCCATCTTGGGGCACATATGGCGGTGGTCTCGACCAGACTTCCTCAGACCCTGGTTTTCCAGCAGCACCCCTGACTTCCTCGGCTAACCCACCCCAAAAGGATTTAGCTTGCTCCTGCTCCTCCATGAGCGGGTCGGGGTTTGGGGATTG